>NC_089278.1:34604281-34904281 GCF_963678975.1 Dysidea avara
TATATTATATACTTTCGAGGGTCAAGGCAATCAACTAACAGGCTTCAAGATTACTCGTAAGTGTGAACTTGACTAAAACTAACAGAAAAATAAACGACACCACAAAAACATTGTTGCATGCAAACACTGTCAATATAAGGAGATTTACTCTTTTCAACGAAGGTTGCTCAATATACTATATCAATGAGAACATGTAATAAATAGAGCACTGAGCACCTCAAGAAGTTGTTAGCAATGCACTATTACAAGTACAAGAAAAAAAAGTTGATTAGGAATTAGTAGGAAGTTGCCTACACTACATTATTACATTACATTATTTTATTTGTTTATTTTCTACTAATATAATTGTTATTGGTTAATCCATGCATAAAAGGATATAACTTTGCAACTGAACATGCACCCCAACAATCAATAGTAGCAGTGAAGTGACCAGTACATTTCATTTTCGGTTATGCTCCACGTAACTATTCATATGCATAGTGCTATAACAGTATACAAGAAGTGCCTCTTCTATAATCCAGTCACTACAAAAATTATTGATGATTTCCGTTTAGTCAGCACAAGGAGAAAATATGTGCTACCCACAAATTAACACTATGTGCAATAGTGGAGAAAGGAATGACTGAGTTATGCTTGGTTGAAGGCACACAGTTAATTATTCAGGGGAAAATTTATAGTTATAAGTTGCTTTTTAAAACTTTCATACTAACTTTTGGGGCTTGCTCTGGAGGCCGACCAAATACTTCCAAGCTGTCAAAGTGAGGCTGGTTTTGGAGTGATATTCTTGGGAATGTCTAAACCTTCACAATCCCTATACTATATACAGTAGTACCATACCATATGATAAAATTTCATGTTCATGTCATGTATTAAGGCCAAGCAAAGTAGATTATGCATATGTCAGTGATCAAAGCAATAATGAATTTTGAAGTACCAGGGTGGAAAGTAGTGAGTGTGGATAATGAGAAACAAGAAGTCAAGTTTACTTATTATAATGACAAATTGCTTACTTACCCGTATAGTTCCCATTAAGTTTCCATCCAGGGTACGATTAAATGTTGGCTGAGGAGACCACACTGTAGTGTTACCATTAAAATGGACCATCACTTGTAAATTATCTGCTGTAAAAGCAGAGTCATCTGGTTTGTAATTTACCTGTATATGCAAAATTCTGAGCATGGTATATTATTTAATAGCTAGCTATGTAGGTGAAAACAGCATCATCATAAAATTCCGTGCCTATTCAGCATGGACCAATTCAAGCTTTTGTGGATGTCCCCACTAATATTACTTTAATTACCAGTTGGGCACTGGAGGGATGAATGCAAAAGGCAGAGCCTGCACAAGGTGTTTACTAGGAGCCTAAGTGACAATCTTTGACATCTGGCCGAGCATCTGGCCTAAAGTGAAACAGGAAAAATAGCTATATCTAGATGCTGGGCCGATAAAAAAGTTAAGGGTGATACTTCTATATTATTAAAACACCAGCTCTATATTAGTTTGATTATATCAAACTTATGCCAGTTGTATACCTTCCCCAAAGATTGTCATACTTCTCAAAATTCTAGTGAGGTTGCTAGTGACAATAATTACGTCATGAATTACTAAGAACACATGTACAATAACCATAATTGCAGCTAATCTGCAAAGTTAACGATACACTAGCTACTATAAAAATCACCTAACCAAAGTCCCAGTCATCCTCTGAACAAAGAACACAATGTCTGAGAATTATCCCAGGATTTTATTGCCAGCAACACAGGCAAGTGTTGTACCTAAAAGCTGATGCGGGGTAAACCCAGGGCAGCCTACAGGGGGGGGGGAGTAACTGGGGCATCTGTCCTGGGATCCAGCCTGAAAGGGGCCACCAGGGGGCCCAGCCCCTTGAATACCTACTTAAAAGATCGATATACTCTAATAGAGCAGTCACAGTATTCTTCAGAGGAGCAGTGTAGCAAGCAAGCTTATGAATAAGGAGATATATAGTTGGTGGGGGGGGCAGCTATTGTCAGTGTCAGCATGCAATCATCTTATTTTGGTTTTCAACTTACAGCTAGGCTGAAATTGTGATTCAGAGTGGAACCCTCCTTGCCCTGGGCCCCACTTTTAACTCTTCATAGTTGCCTTGGACCCCACTTCAAGTCTTTGCCCTAGGCCCCTTAATTTCTCTGGGCGGCCCCGGGTAGACCATTATATAAATTAATAGAACACTATTCCAAAAGTCTCACAATATTTACATTTACCAGATTACAGTGGTGAACGCACCGTGACATATTCGGTTTTTATGGAAACTCCGTTGTCTCCCGTTTTTGTGACCTTATACTGTGGCACCGCATCGTCTTCAGTGTACCTATCCACAAAAGCAAAGGTGGCGTCATCGTTGAACTCAACAGTCCCTGTGTTGTCTTTAGGTGCCCACTCCATTCGAATCAGCCTCGAAGTCAAGATGGTGAATCTAGCGTTGGGGGTTACCTGAGCGATCGCCTTGGGGTTAGCTTTTGGAGAGTAGCTGAAGCATCTTGCTATGTGTAGCACTGCGAAAAACGTACACATACTCCACATTTTACGAAATATGTCGAGAAACATGTTGAACATAGCTCGAGCCATTATTCTGTCTCGTGACCTCGTAAATCTGGAGGCTCGCGTTAATGTGATGCTAACCGGGCGGAAAAAGTGGACGGGTGAGGTCGAAGCTCTGGGTCGAAGTCGTGCAGCTAGATCTAGAAGTGCCTTTTATTACTATGACTAATCCTTAAAGAGCCTGGCTGAAAAAAGTTGTGAAATCAAACGTGGCGGCCAAGAAATGGCTGCAATGTTGTTAATGCTAATAAATTTTTAACAATGCACACAGCCATTATTAAAAATTTTTAGCATATTAATACCACCTTTTTCACAACTTTTTTCACCCAGGCATTTTAAGGCAGCACCATTTTTTCATAGCTTGGCTGTTTTTGTGTGGATTTCACTTCTTTTTAAGCCCCAAAACCAGCCTGTGGCTGACTTTGAGGTTTGACATTTCTTCTTTTCTATGCAGATACAATGATGATTATTGAAGACAGACTTATAAATGTATTCCATGCATGATTCAATATTTGATAATATTATTGTAATACTCTAATAGAGTACACATTTTTTGAGGACTTCTAATAGAACATACATAGAATGTTCTAGAACAATCTAGTATTTCTTTGGAAATTAAAAAATGTTTGAACTTCAATTAGAAATTTCATTTATAAAGCAGAAATTAAGTGAGGTGATCAGCCAAGGTAGCAGTGATTCAGTGGATAAGGATGCAGGTATTAGGTATGGAGGTCCCTGGTTCGAAATCTGGTAAGTTTTTTCGACATTTTTTGTATACCTTTTTACCCCGTGGTGACTGCTCTGTTAGACTATCTTGATCCCACGATTTTACACTTGTTTGGTTTTTGCTTTGTAACTTTGTCACTGTAACTCTATTGCTATTCAAACTATCAAATGGCACTGCTACAATAATCAGCCTATCTACACACCAATTTTCAAGTTATTCCTATACTCGGTTTAGCTACCCTGTACCTGTGACAGAAGTTAGATTTTTTTTACGAGAATAAATGCTTAGATATTCCTCAGATTGATGCAAACTTGGTACATGAATTAACCGTTACATGCTCTTCATTTGTGCCAAAGATTGAGACAATTGAATTACATGTTTGCATTTTATAGCAATTTTTGCAAAGTGTGTGAAAAGAAATCAAAGCCCCTGTACCGCATAAGAAGAAAAGGCAAAGAAATTAAAATGCAACTTTGAACGCCCATATCTTGCAAATGCCGGGCTGTTGTGAGTTTAATCAAATTTGCTGTGTGTTATACCCTACCCTACCTGGCGGACAGCTACATATAATGCAAAAATGATGTGCTTTGGAGAAGGGGCCATGAAGCTATGCATGTGTGAAAATACTGTTTTTTTTTCTTCCTGTCAATATACTCACAGTGTGGTGCAGCTTTCTTGGCCGCACGACACACTACTGTGTGTCTTAGCTAATTTGATGTAGGAAAATCAGGCTATCAACAACTTGACAATTGATATTATATTTTAAGAGGGAAAATTTTGATGGAATGCAAGTGAAATGTAAAATCTATCAAAATATTTTCCTTTTTAAACTTTGTGCTTTACAGTATAGCACGTACATGATTCACCCATGTAATTTTTAAGTAGCTACCTGGAAAAAGTTGGAATCACAGACAGGAATACAGATAGCTATTAAAAGCTGTAAGACATAGGAAGAGTCAGTAATGTAAACCATGAATCTGTAAGTTGACTGCTTGTAAATCTATAAAATGGTTGGGGTGATAACGTAAGCCAAAAATACTTGGTGCAATATGGGCAAGCATCACACACAGGCTAGCCATCTATGTGTAATAGTTACGCAAGCATTGGAAGTTTTAACACACCTTGTATGTAAGCATTGTAACAATTTTCTCACTAGTTGTATTTTTCAAGACCATGCATTTATCTTGAAACTTCTAATGTGCAATTTGATTTTTTTTTCCAAAATCCTTGTGTCTGGTCTTTTAAACTGGTTCTCAATTTTGAAATCTACAATCCATAACAACATCCCTTCCACTCATTTGTGTAAGTTTATAACCACTGTATGAAAAGTAATGAATAGCTAACACTTGGTTGTTCCCACACCACTCCATTGTGTTTCTCTTTGACAAAATTAATATTGTATTTGGTATTACTGTAAGATTCCATTGTTCATTATTGAATCATTGTTATACTGTACATACCTGTTATACTCTGGTAGTCATAAGAATCTTGCCTTTGTACATGTAATATGTACATTCTTATTACTCATGTATAGGATGTTGCTCAAAGTGATGCATACCTTGATATGGCTGATATTACTTGTGTCCTGTTCAATGAAAGGGTCAGTGAGGGCTCAAAATGTGATTACCATTAATCGACTTAGCTTTGAAATATTAGAGTGTTGCGTTCATGGGAACTGTCCTTGCTCTCTTGCTGTAGCACTGGACAATGCTAGAAATAACACCGAGTTTAGGATAATGTCTGATATATCATCGCACAAGATTGCAGTGAGCAAAAATGTTTCTAATATTACCATCACAGACCAAAATAACCCCACCATTAGGTGTGATCATCAAGGTGGTTTAGTGGGGAATTATTTTGACGATGTTACACTGCAAAGCATCACATGGGACAAGTGCAAAGAAATTCAAATTCACAACTCCACATATGCTAACACTGTCAACTGACATTTCCAGTACTCGGCTAAAGTTTCATTTGCATCTACAATGCACTACACTTCATCAACTATTAATAGCTCAGTGCTTATTGAAAGGTCTGTGTTTTCCCAAAACAG
This sequence comes from Dysidea avara, assembly GCF_963678975.1. Lineage (NCBI taxonomy): Eukaryota > Metazoa > Porifera > Demospongiae > Dictyoceratida > Dysideidae > Dysidea > Dysidea avara. The sequence continues at coordinate 34,609,642 of NC_089278.1, forward strand.
TGATAGTGTCTTTGTTGAAGCACTTTGTGTTCTTGTTCATAGCTCAGCCTTTCATGGTACTATACACAGTGATGCTTTACTGTTCTCTAACGTTTTAGAGAAAGTTATCATTAATGGCTGTAATTTCAGTAACAATTCAGGGTACAGTATAAACCATCAGGGATTTAAAACACCATTGCCATCAATGGTGATCATGTATTCTCAATTTTCAGACAATACTGACTCAGCCATACACATAAGACAGTGCAACATAACACTTTTAGGAAATGTTGTATTTACCAACAATGTACTAGCTGGCTCAGATGGTGCAGCTATTAGAGCTATTGATAGCAAAATAACTCTAACAGGTGCAGTGGTGTTCAATGGAGGTGAAGCGCATTATGGAGAAGCAATTTATTTAGAGAACTCATGCTTGTCTATGTCAGAAGCATCAGTTCAATTTGACCACAATATTGCTGAGAATGGAGGTGCTATTTATGTAACTGGAGACTCAAATATCCAGAGTAAAGAAACAGTGTTATCATTTATTTATAACATTGCGATGTCAAATGGGGGAGCTGCATATGTTGATTTATATGGTTTAGACTCCCAGGAATCCATTCTGTTGCATTACTACAGACTATTACCAAACTCAAGCTACTGTCAAAATAATACTGCTAATTTGAAGGACTATAACTGTGCACACTTCAACATATCATGTGATCCATATAGTACCCCATCTACATCACTGAAGAGTGCACTGTTTTCATCCTTAATGTGTGTAGTGAATGTAAGTGATGCTGTACTAATTGTTAATGACACTAATCAGTGACTATCTTAATTTTGATAATTACTTGGAATTTTGGCTAAGTCAGTTACACTTTGATGTTATTATTATTGATTATTTTGGCAGTCTGATAGGTCCAGTTAATGGTTGTATTACTTTTACATCTGATAATGATAATACATATTACTGCTATTTTATTGATAGCACTCATTACAATACTACATTAACCAGCAATGACGTGCTATTTTATTGATAGCACTCATCATAATACTACATTAACCAGCAATGATGTTATGATTCAACTTGATTTTGATGTTTATGATAATTCAGTATCGTTGTTATTTACAGCAACAGGTGGCATCTAAGTATCAATAGATGGTGTTGCTGCAACTATTCAATGGTGTGGAAACTGTAGTGCTGACATTATGCACTTATTATGGAATGGCAATTGCTTCCCACTAGATTGTGAACTATCATATGAAAAAGATTATGCATTCCAACTATCTAAATTAGGATTGAAATGCATTTCAGACACTGAATTGGGTGGTCTTATTGCAACTTTAGGTTACTGGTTTGCTAATGGTTTTCAACATTATGTGGTGTCATGTCCATATGGCCACTGTAATAGTACTTTTCATCTTCGTGATCCAACTACACTAATATACACAGTATCCAGATAGTGACTATCAGTGTCTGCGACACTGGACAGGTTTAGCATGTGGAGAATGTAAATATTCTATCCAGTATGATACAACAGATTGTGTTCCTTTAAAGCAATGTCTGACAGAATCAGTGGTACTTAATTTGCTGGTGCTCTTGTCAGTATCATTCTTGTATTGGTGTCTGGTAATATCTTTCATATTTGTCTTGTTACACTTTCAATTCAATATTACTGCTGGATATATTTATGGTGTTATTTTCTATTATAGTGTGTTGGAACCGATAGTAAACCAGGCCATTTATAGTAATAGAAAAACTACTATTTTTCAAAATGGTGACAATGATGATTTAGAGGATTCTTTCTGTGAACACCTGAGTTTATCGGTACTTCCATTCCTCTCAAATATTGGATATTTAAGAGTACCATTTCTCAGATATTTAAGGGTATGTTTACGTGGAGCTGAAACCATAGATCATGTCTTCTTAGGGTATAGTCATCCACTGATTGTTACAAGTCTGGTGATTATAATGTTTATATCAGCTAGACGATTTGCTATAGTGGCTCGATTTATTGGCAGATACATTAATAGCAAATCCATTTGTCTATTATTATTACTTTCATATAGCTCTGTTTGCTACACTTCAGTGCAAATACTGAAACCTTTACCGGTTTTCACACTTAAACATACAGTATGGAAATGGCACTCTTACTTGTCTCCATCTAAGCAATACTTTCATGATGGTCACATATTGTATGGTATCATAGCAATATTGTGTGAACTGATTATTGGAATTGGTCTACCTCTTGTTATACTAACACAACGTTATTTGTTTCGTTATTTTAACCTCAGGTTAATAAGCATCAAGCCAGTAATAGACCAACTACAAGGATGTTACAAAGAAGAGTATCGCTGGTTTGCTGCTTATTATTTGATATGTCGACAAGTGATTTATGGAACTATTTTCTTTTCAAACATTTTGTCTGCTACATGGAATATGGCTCCTGAACATTTTGATGATTGTTCACCTACTCAAAATACCTCTAATACCGTCATGTTGATTGTGTGTATTTTAATGTTAGTTATTCATCTTTGGCTTCACCCTTATAAGAAGAGAAGTTTAAATACATTGGATGCTGTCGTATTGTTAACACTAGTTCTTTTGACTATAAGTAGCATTATTGGAGAAGGATGGGATGATGGTACCACCATGGTGTTTTGGAGTTTTCTTTTACTACTTCTTATTAACTATTTGGCATTTGACACCAAGTTCAAACATGTATTGATTCCAGGAAGCTGCATTGGAATATTGTGCATGGTTATTTTTTTATGTTGCATTCGTTTGATTGTGGAGATCCATACATGGGGATACATGCTTTCCCAGAATTGTTCTATTCCCTTTGGTTCTTTGGTATCTTCCATGTTTACTTTCTACTAATTTCATTTGGTGCACTGATGGTCTACATTATTTATGTTTTAAAGTATTGGTGCATAAGACAATACAGAAAAGATTATTTACCTATTAATAGACAGGGTGATAATAATGATGACCACAGTGACAGTGATGATGATGATGCCATGAACAGGTATGTATATAGCCATGTGCTTGTAAATGATCTGTAAATGATCTGTAAATTTTGTGCACATACAGGATAGCAGCTGTGTGAATGATTCTGAGTGACAACCTGTTTACTTGACTTAAATTATGTGGCTGCGTTGAGTGTTAACTTGAGTGTAGTGCATATAGCCATTAGCCATGTCTCATTTCACACTTGAATGCATACACATGTGTTTCTTTAGTGCTTGTTGTTTTCGGCAAATAAATATAATAATTAAGTTTATAAATATCCTTGTTATATAGAACTTTAACTTTGCATGGGCGGCATCAAATGAAAAGGTGTACTTAAAGTACAGTGGAGTTGTGAACTGTACTGCTGTACTTACGAATTTCAAAGCTACAGTTATGGAAGTAATTATAAAAATACAGGTGTCAGTTGTTTGTCATCAACAATGTTCAGAACAGCTGGATGTGGTTGTGGTCAACATAATACCAGAACACTGAGAACCCAGTAATCAGCTGCTTATACATAGAAGAGTACAGAGGTTTACTGTTAGTATGCTACAAAGAAGTTAGAACACTAGCAATAGCATATATATATATATATTAACACTCACTTGGACTACTGTCAACATATTATTATGTGTGCATGTACAATTAAGGTGTCATGTTAGCACGCTTTATAGGTATAATACGACAGTGGAATGGACTACTGGTGTGGTGGAATAGTGGAGTGGTAGAATCAGTGGAATTTTTATTAGTCCAATATCATCTTTATATATAATGAAGAACAATTTCCCCCCAAATTAAAGTCAGCTCTTTTAACATTTCCATATATAGACAACACTTGATTTATCCATTGTATTAAATGTACTTCAAAAAGTCAGTTATGCATTAATAGTTTCTGACTTAGACCCTGTTGGCCTGTTGTCAAACGGAAAAATCAACAAAATTTAGCTAGCTGACTACATGCATGCATTGTAAAGGGTACATGCGTTGTATAATGATGTATCTTGTAAGCATTTTCATGTAGCTCTGATCTGATGTGAAGCCCTTTGTGCAGCGTCTGAAAATAGAAACCATAATCTTATATATCTTACTTTAATTTTGTAAACAGAATTGTAGCATGATGTACCTGTGTCCACTAATAATGGATAATTCTCTGTAATTTCATATGTATTTTAGTGGCTTAAATTATAGTCTGCTGTATAGACTAATTTGATAAATTAACCTCTTTGCATATATATATATACTCTTTATAAACAACTAGTCCAGCACTGTACATGTGGGCTTGAAATTTTGCAAAGTTTTATGCTTTTTAGTTTCTATAGTACATGCTATAGCTATTGAATCAGTTGTATTATAGCTATAAAAGTTGTAAAAAGAAATCAACCCATATAACATACTTGTGACTACATGAAATCCACTACACGGTCACTTGCTGCATACAGCTTGTGGCTTGTGTAGCCCAGACCACCTTCCTCCAGCATATGAAATTAGTGAAATTATAGATATCTTTCTTTTACTATGAAGTGATTATATAGAGTTTAATTTCTTATTGTTGTGCATACGCTGCTAGCCATAAATACAACATCCTGAACAATAATTATACAATTGGAAACATTTTTGTGGATTTGTCCTGTGACACTGCCAGGCTATATGCACTGTCATAAGGTAACCCATGTTCCTATTGCACATGTTTCATAGACACCTTGAACATAAGTATATTGTTTAAATAATAACAGCACAAGGCAGAAGAACTGGAGCACCTTACAAAACCTGAATGGACTTAGTTCCCCATTTTGAAGACTGAGATACCCTAATAGAGCAGTCATATAGCTACCATAATACTCAAATAAAACATTCAAGAGTAACTGAGAGTGTAAGTACAATGATTTAACTCTTTAATTATGGTTATAACTCTAGATCTTATTCTAGACAGAGTTATTGAATCCATCCAAACTGAGTGGGACAATAATTGTCTATATATAGATACCAAAGTAATATCCATGTAACAAATGTGACTTATTCTTTACATAACCATTGCCTATATTTATGATTATCAGCTAGCTATATGTAGCTCACTTGTCTTTTGCAACAGATTTGGTTCAGAGTAAATTAATAGTGTGGAAACATACTGCATGCTACATGATGACAATGCAACTTGCAATGTTCAACTTGTAGTCAAAGTTGTCGAATTTGATCTCAAGCAGCTTAATTATTAATTTTTCCTGGGAAAATGGGCCACCCAGCCTTTACCAAATCCTTTAGATCTGGCCCTGGAACTCTAGCTACCATTCCTTTTCTTAACAAGCTATAGCTAGTAGGGGCGTATGCAGGAATTTTGAAATTCCACTACAGCTAAGTGACTATTATATTAGAGTAGTTTATATTACCTGACTGCTTTATTAGAGTACATCAATTTTTCATAAAAAGCATAATTCACTGTTTTAAGTAGTGTGTAAAATCCAAAGGGATTTCCTGAAACCCCTGGAAACCCCCCTGGCTAGGGTTGTAGCAAAACTTTTGCTGACATGATCTATAGTTGGGAATCAATTGTGCTGGAATTTTTAAGCAACTACAAAACTTTAGTAGTATGTAGCTCAGCACCAATGCTAACCATTTAGAACATAATTAAGTTTGATTGATTGATTGATTGTTCACTACCTCTAAACAGTCGGACAAGCCGCTCTTCCCTGCCAGAGGGGCATACATACATACAACAACATAAAGTACAACAAACATACATAGAGATACTACAAAGACAATAAACACAGACAAGGTGTAAATGATATTGTTGGATGATGTGAAATTAATCCAGATAGTATTTGATAGTCAATGTTGAGAAATTCTGTTGACGTAGCTAATAACATTTTGGAGGGTAGACACGATAGCTTATTCTTTGTCAATTGAGCAGCTATATTTACATGGCAGTTCGAGATGCATGGAGCATCATCAGCAGAGAATATTTACTTTTAGACCATGACATCATCAGTAAGTTTTTGCCATAAAATAATTATTATATTATTAATAGAATGGGGATCCAAGGCTGCATGAGCCTGGAGCATGCCTAAGGCAACAAGGAGCCATTGAAAAAAAATTTCTGTTAACATGCCAACAGTTATGTAGTTAGCCATTACTACTGAATCAATCTTTATTAGATTCAAGTCTTTATAGCTAGTCATGATTCTTCATGGCTACTTGGAATTTCTCTTTTATTATCACTATTACCATCACCTTCTATATCCTCTTCTGTTTGCTCAGTAGGGGTGGAAAACAGCACTCTAAGTTTGGGGCAAAGTCATATGAGGTGGTTAACATTCAGAAAGTATCTAAGAATTGTTATAAGCACCTTAGTGTGCAAATCACAATTTTAGGGCATAGCTATATGCCACACAAGAAATTTTGAAGGTTGGATGCTTTGAGGTTGAATTTCAGTGGTGCATGCATACATGAATATGGTATCGTTCCTCAGTGGCTGTCATTTTGTACTGTACAAGTAGATATCAATAAATGAAGGCCTTTGTAATACATGTATAAATTTGTGAAGATAGCTAGCTATAGCTACATGTCTAATTGCAGGACTTGCAGGTTTGGATAAATTGCATCCTAAATTGTGGTACTATGTAGTATCTTGTTTAATGTTTCAACTGAATGTTTTATTTGAGTATCTCAATATTATAACACTTCTTTTCATCCTTGAATTTTTGGCTGCACTGAAGAATATAGCTAGTGAAAGCCGCATCAGTTAGGCTATGCTGGCAGATATTATTATTAATGGATGGATATACAAACAGGATTACAAAAATAAAGTTTAGGCACTAGGCCTTTTTTCATATCCATATCCTATGTCACTCCAATAATTATCAAGACTTGCTTTGAAAGTAGAGATTGTTGGTGCTGAACTCTCTGGGTGAAAAAATTCGACCTTAAAAGTAGACGTGATGGTTTTTTGAAAAGTTTCAAGTGGTGTCCTCTTGTATGATACACAGAGCTTAGAGTAAAGAACCTTGACCAGTTGACATCATAATAACCGTGTAAAAGCTTGTAAACTTCGATTAGATCCCCTCGTTGTCGTCGACAGTAAAGAGAATAGAGTCCGAATTTTCTTAACCTTGACTCATAAGGCAGTTTGACTAATTCATTTACAAGTTTAGTGGCCCACCTTTGTACATTTTCTAGAGTGTCAATGTCCTGAGCTAGATATGGACACCAAAGCTGGACACAATATTCTAGCTGTGGTCTAACATAAGTTTTATACAGGAAGATAAACAATTCTTTAGAGAATTTTGTAAATGTTCTTTTAAGCATTCCCAGGATTCTGGTTGCAGCAGCTGCAGCTTTATCACAGTGCAAGGAAGGTTTAAGAGAAGATGTTACCCATACGCCTAGATCTTTCTCAAAATCTGTCTTTGTCAACTCTACAGTAGACCCCAAAGTTTCCATTGTATAATTTGCTCCTGTGCTTTTAGCTACATGCATCATCATTTTGCACTTTTCTAAGTTAAGATTCAGTAACCAGATTCCATTCCATTCTTGCATGTTGATCAAGTCTCTTTGGAGTTTTGTCACATCCCATATGCTTTTAATTATTGAAAATATCTTTGTGTCATCTGCAAAAAGACCTAATTCAGACTGGATAGCTTCGGCAATATCATTTATATTAGGGCTCAAACAAATAGTGGTTTTTACTATTCGAATATTCTTTATTCACAACTACCGAATATTCGAATATTCTTTTTCAGCATTGATATGGATGAAATATCAATAACCCTGCGGTTGTACAAGATGTCTCTTTAATACAATACAGAATCAACATGATTCGATCACTTATGTCATAGCTAGATATGCTTATGTAGGATAAAGAATTTCCATGTATTCTATCACTGATATTATATATTTCCGTTGAAACGAATATTCGAATACCAGAAATGGTATTCGAATATTCGAATATTCTCCGAATATTCGAATAATAGAATACTCGTTTGAGCCCTAATTTATATATAACACAAAAAGCAGTGGACCCAGTACTGATCCTTGAGGAACTCCACTAGTTACTCCAGTCCATTGAGACACACTTCCATTGAGTACTACCCTCTGGAATCTGCCAAATAGGAAACTCTTCAACCATAACAATAGACTCCCACCTATTCCATATTCCTTCAACTTTTCAATGAGCCTAAAATGGGGTACCGAGTCAAAAGCTTTGCTATAATCCAAGTAGATTACATCAACATCATAACCAGAGTCCACTGCATCTGTCCAAGCTTCAAGTGTTTCGAGTAAATTTGTAAAACAGGATTTTTAAGGGACAAAACCTGGTAGTGAGTAACTATAGCATTATCTGTTAGGTATTGCATTATTCTAGCCCTAATCATTGATTCCAATATTTTAATTAGTGGTGATATCAGACTTATTGGTCTGTAATTATTGGCTTTGGTTTTTGACCCTTTCTTAAAGACAGGAGTAACATTAGCTAGTTTCCACTCACCTGGAATCTTTCCTATGCTCAAAGACTGAGAGTACAACAAAAATAAAGGTCTTGTGAGGAATGAAGCACAGTTCTTCAGTAGATGCGGGTGCAAGCCATCAGGTCCTGGAGCCTTAATAGGATTCAAACTAGACAAGTGATCATGTACTTCCTCTTCAGTAATACAAATCTCCTTCAGTGAGGAATTGACTTTAGTTGGAAATTCAGGAACAGATGAAGGATCTTCTTTAGTAAATACAGACTGAAAAAATTGTTAAGCTCTTCGACTACTTCATTGTCATCATTAGTTAAAGACCCATCTGGCTTTTCAAGCTGACTGATGGACGTTTTGACTTTATTTCTGTTTTTAACATATCCATAGCTATAAAGCTTTGGGATTAGAAGTAAGGTTTTGTATTAAGATTTTATCATGCTGTGCCTTTGCAGAGGTTATCATGTTTTTAATCTGATTCCTTTTAATAACATATGCAGCATAATCAGCATCTAGACAAGTTGACTTAATTATATTTGGAATATATATTGTGCTTTTCTTTAATGGCTTTGCTAACTTGAGTAGACCGCCATGGTGGTTTGTTGGTGACACGCTTCTTCGCAGTTTTGGGGGTATACTTGCTGGAAATTTCTTTGAATGTACTTTTGAAAATGGTCCAGTTGATGTCTATTGATTCATTACACAGTACTAAGTCCCACCCCACCTGGCTTAGCTCATTTCGTATCAATGAATAATTGGCTTTCCTATAGTTGTATTCATGATTATTGTCTATTTGTATGTATTGCTGTTGTGTTAAATACTGGAACTGGAACAGTAGACATTCATGATCACTAGAGCCCAAGGGAGAATGATGTTGTACCTCGTCAATTGAATCAGGGTTTGAAGTAAATACTAAATCAAGTGTTGAGGGCGTTTGTCCATGAACATGTCGAGTTGGACTGGATACATGTTGTGTCAAGTAACCTGGCTGTCCAATGAAGCATCAATGAATTGGAGTGCAAAAGATCTATCACTATTTGAACAAGTAAGGTCAATCCAATCTATATTTGGAACATTGAAGTCACCTATAATGAGAAGTTCAGAACAATCATGATGGTTATCAATATTACTTCAGTATTGCTGCGGTATTCAAAGCTTTGAGAATTGCTAAGTATGATTCGTGTTATTTAGTAGTTGTGGGTCTATAGTTGTAAATAATTAGTACTAGTTCCTAAGGGCTAGACAGCTGTTCTGAAGCAAGCTCAGCCCCATTTCTGGAAACCCCAGAAACCGGCCCATGGGGCCTCTACGAATCACGCTCACACGTGATTTGGGTTGTATCCGCCATGGACCTAATAGAGCTGCTAGTGAACGCGATTCATCCGAGCAATTTTGAGTGCACCTCAACGCTAACTTTTCCTGGTTCAGTCGCACCATAGGTGTCTATTACCTATGGTCGCACTGAAAAACATGCCGGGGGAGCATTAATTGAAGATTGTATTACATATTATGCGCAAGCGCTTAAAATTGGTAAACAAGAGCCTCGGTAGGCGAAAATGTCTTTGTTTGAAAAACTCAAGACAGCGATTCGTGGCAATCCAGTTTTTAAGGAATACGAACTCGGTAAGCACGTGTGCAGTGCTGGACCAGGCCTGCTCTGGAGAGTGTACGAAGGTTTCAAGAAGAGCACAAGACAGGTTAGTCTGGTCTGTATGCGCTTGTATCAAATCCTAACTTGTTACACCATAAATAATACACTGAGTTTAGTTTGTATAGCCACAATGAGTTTGTGGGTGTACCTGAATTCAGAATTGCATATGACTCCACCCGGCTGAGGGTTGTACTATTATGACCCATGTTTTTGTGAAATTCAGAGCTGCAGTATATATTTTACAAGACCAGCTCAGTCCATAAGACCAAATTCATTCCAACAATGTTATATAATAGTATTTTGTGTATGTAACATTTCATTTTTGTATAGTCTAGACTATACTAGTACTACAGTTTAAACAATTAAGCTCAGCCTTTTGTGCAACTCTTGTCATTTGACTAATAATAATAGATGGGCAATCTTTTAAGACATAAAGTTAAATGTTGTGAAGACACGTTTCGTGTCTGCAATAGCTGCTTGGATGATGCAGTACACTTATTTTTGCAAGAGATCTACAGATAGCGAAAATCATTTACTAAGATTTAAAGATTTATGTATTGATTTATAGTCACAAGTACACGAAAACAGTTGGAATTTTCAACTAGAGTAGGGACCATAGCACATCGATAAAAAGTACTGAAACAAGTTGGAGTAGTCCATAATAATAAATCACCACAAAACAATAAGAAGTGTAGTGCCGCGTGTCCCAATTATATAATTATCATCTGAAAAGTGAAGTATCCATTAAGCTTTGCTGTCGGCTTTGTTCAACCTGATACACAACAGTACGAATCAAGAACTGTTTGAAAAGCGCCTCTGCAATCAAAATAGCCACTACGAAAAATACGGATGATTTCCGTTGCGAAGAGAAGCCATCACGTGCTACTGCCAAATCGACACCTTTCGCTGTCAGCAAGGATGAATAGGACACAAAGGATGACACTGGTAAGTCCATGAAGAATGCATTGTACATACTGTGCAATGCCAAAAGGCACCTGTCGGACCGAAGTGACATCGAACAGTCAAGCCTGTAGCCTTAGCTGTTATTGAGTTATGCTTGTCTGAAGGCATCTGTCAGTTACTTAGTAGAAAATTTTGTCGAATAATTAAAAAAAAAATTCCAAAGCAACTTGTTGAAAGCGTTTCAGGTCGATCTGAAAGCTTGTTTGGGCTTAGTTTTGCCTCATTGTCGTCAGGGAAAATTGAGGCTGGTTTTTGGGTGATATTATTTCGTGGGCCATGCCTACTCCTTTGTGGTCCCTACTATACAGTTATCGTACTGTATGATGATGTGGATGATTTGTAGCAAAGTTTTCAAGAAGTAAATTTCAGTCATTTAGTACTTTAATAATGGACACAAGCAAAGTACACATGATTAAGTCTAAACATAATATCATACTAAAATTTATACTAAAATTTGGGCCAATTTTAAGATTTGTGGATTAACAAAAAAAATTTTCAGTTGCCAATGATAAACTTTAATTATTTTTCATTGCTGACCCCTTGCAATTTTTCCAGTGTAAACAGGTTTCGTTCAAAGTCACAGCATACAATGCATGCCGGACTCACTACTCCAACTCTGCTAGATGTTACTATATGGTAGGGTGTGATATGAAAGTATACAGTACTTTACTAGAAATATTAAATATCATAACATAAATTTTATAACATATGTTTGGCCACAGTTTATGAGCTAACAATGCCAACACCAAACCCAAGCGTGCGTTCCTCCATTTTGCCTAGAAACACATGAGTTATTGTGTGATGCTGCCCTTGAGTGGGTAACTGCTGACATGCAAGCAACATGAAAAAAAACCTATGTGGTGGGATGTCACTTAAGTGGATCACATGTAATTGTGAGCTATGAGTTAGTTAACAAGTGTGCTATTTATTATAATTTATGTGTACTTGAAACATACTATGCTCATAATCAGCTGCTAGCTTAAATGCATTATGAGGTAACATTTATATGCATGTTTATAAGTTTGTAGACTATTGCATATAATTATGTGTGAATACATTTGTATGGTTTTGTTTTGATTTCAGGATGTTTCACTGTTTGTCTTCTTCAAGAAGGTACCCACTTTTGAAAAGATGCCCAAGAAGGAAAGGGCAGCCATTTTGGACATGTTAAAGAAGGGCCCTTCACATCTAGTAAAACTGAGGCACCCACAGCTGCTGAGGATCGAGCATGCTTTGGTTGAGTCAAGGTAGGGATTGTACTGGTATGTATGTACAAAGGCTCTTGTGATGTACACCCCCCCCCCCCCCCCCCCCAAAAAAAAAAGTTGTTTTATATATAGGGACATGAATGTGATTTTGATTTCTGTTTTATTTTCAAAATTTGGCTTTATTATGACTTTGTCTTTGTCCATTGCCTTCTGCATGTGTTTTAGGTGACATGATTGATGAGGTATCCATGGTATACTCCTTTTAAGGGTAATATTAACTGTACACTCTGTGCATAAGTATGTGTATTATGGTTCTCTTTACTAGTGACTGCATAGCGTTTGTGACGGAACCAGTGTTTTGTTCACTTGCTAATGCTCTTGGTGACTACGAGAATCTCCCATCTCCACTGCCATTGTCTATTAAGGTACACTTTTGCATGTACGTATGTACACACACACACACACACACACACACACACACACACACACACACACACACACACACACACACACACACACACATACACACACACACACACACACACACACACACACACACACACACACACACACACACACACACACACACACACAACACACACACACACCTGTCCTGTTCTAGACCACCCATATGGATCACGTCTCCCTCTAATTGAAGGGACAAAAACAATGTTGTCAGACCTGGTGTCTTGTTCTCTGATGTACAGCTAGGCCCCTGGCATTCTTGAACCACCACACACACACACACACACACACACACACACACACACACACACACACACACACACACACACACACACACACACACACACACACACACACACACACACACACACACACACACACACACACACACACCTGTCCTGTTCTAGACTACCCATATGGATCACGTCTCCCTCTAACTGAAGGGACAAAAACAATGTTGTCAGACCTGGTGTCTTGTTCTCTGATGTACAGCTAGGCCCCTGGCATTCTTGAACCACCATACACATGCACACACACACACGCACAAATGCACGCATGCATAAACACTCACACACACACTCTCTCTCTCTCACTTACTCACTCACACACGCACGCACACACACACACGCGCGCGCGTGCACACACACACACGTGCGTGCACACACACTCACACATACACACACACGCACACACATATGTGCCATGTGCATACACACATACATACACACACGCATACACACCGTGCTTATTCATAGTATTTATGCACTTCTTCGTTGTGATTGATTGACTGATCTGTAAACAATCACAGGGACCTCATAAATCTGTCCTCATTTACCATTAATGGTATTTGATATGCTTGAAAGAGCGTATCTGTATCTAAAAGCAGTTTAGTTACTGATACAATATGATACACTATATGGTATATTTTAACCCTAAGATGTGTGGACTGGTAATAAATTTTCATAGGAAAAGTACCAATTGTAATTGTTATCCCATTGTGCTGTTGTATAACCACGAAAGGTAACAACTCAACTACATTACCAGGGGTTAATCAAGGGTGGGAGGGGGGCTCTGGCCCCCCAGGCTTAGCTAATATCCCTGCTGTGCATTTCTATTATGGTATCTTGAGCACAGTAGGGATATAACACTTCTTATTGTTTTACTGTGATTTAATATCGTGCACTACTCCAGCTTGTTTCAGTACTTTTTATTGATATGCTATAGTCCCTACGCTACTACAGTTGAAAATTCCAAAAAAAATTGTGTATGTACTTGTGGTCTGGTTTTTGACAATTTAACAATGTACATAGCTGGGTTGTTTATCAGTTTTAAAGTACAGTTCAATGGAGATATAACAGATACTAAACAATGAAAATTTATCGGCTGCCCATACATTTAATTAAACTTACTATTTTTGTACTATAGCAGTCAGGGCTCAATCCAGAATATTAAGCTGATGGACAAAGTTGTTTTGGAACGTAGGATGGGGTTTGGTTTTAATGGCTATTTGGGATTGAGAGACGATCACCATAAGAATACGACTCAAAAATAAGAAGCATGAGGTTTCTAGGGAGTGTAGGTCCCCCCCCCCCCCCCTCCTAAAATTGAGGTGCAACGATATGCCGTATATCAACAAAATTTGGCAGTTAACTAAATTTGGTGAATTGGGGATTTGTCACCAAACCGTCTAATTTAAAATTCGTCAATAGTATTTTCATACCTTGTGGCCAAGCTTTTAATAGCAGTTGTTGAGGTAGGTTTGACAAACCAAGTGTGGCTTCATGGATACTACTTAAACACACCTTGCTGGTAAATTAGTATAGTTCCATGTATGCAAATGGATGCAGTTCACAACAGCTGTTAGACTAGACTAGAATTCATACTCAATTAGTGGGCGTGGCTCTATGTAAGCTTACAGACAGTAACAGACATGGATTCATGCACAACCACTGATAAATTGGGGTGAGGGTGTGAGGTTCTATGTATGCCTGCAGACACAAACACATGATCCTGACAAGTGGGTATGGTCCATGAAAGAAATCGGGACCTTTGAAGTGGGTCAGGGACCTGACCCAGATTCAATCATGAAAGTGACCTGGCCAGATTGATACATGCAGTAACTGAATCCATAAGATAAACATTTCAGCACAAAAAGGATTGTACACTACAGCATGCATGCCTTAGCTTGCACCATGTACAACCTCGCATACGATGTGGTGTACCGCCAACTTTTATGAGAATGTTTTTTTTTTTTGCCAAATTAAAGTTTCATCAACTGATATTTTATAGCAAATCACCAAAAATTAGTTTTGCCAATATTTGTTGTTACAGTATATGGTACATGATTTAGGTGAAATCTGACTGAAAGTTGACCATTTGATTATACAACTTTTCATTTCTAACTACGTATCAAGGCTTTAGGTTAGAGGGACATAACGCTTCTTAGCGTTTTACTGTGATTTAATATCATGCACTACTCCAGCTTGTTTCAGTACTTTTTATCGATATGCTATGGTCCCTACTCTAGGAGTTGAAAATTCCAATTTTTTTTGTGTACTTGTTTATTAACTTTTTTTTGTAAAATAAAATTATTATGATTGGTGAACCTACGCATACCGCATTTTGAAATGGTGCTGTGTGCCCCAGCTATAAATTATTATCTGAAAAGTGAAGTATCCATTACACTTCATTGTCAGCTATGTTCAACCCATTACACAGCATTATGAATCAAGAACTGTTTGAAAAGCACCTCTGCAATCAAAGTAGCCACAAAAAATGTTGATGATTTCCGTTACGAAAGGAAGCCATCTCGCACTACCGCCAAATTGACACCTTTTGCTGTCAGCAAACATGAATGGGACACAAAGGAGGACACTGGTAAGTCCATGAAGAATGCATTGTACTTACTGCGCTATGCCAAAAGGCACCTGGCTGTGCTGTTGAAGCAACATCGAACAGTGAGTCTAGTATTAGCCATTACCAAGTTACACTTGTATGAATGCATTATTCAGTCAGTCAGTAGAAAATTATGTGCTTTCTTTAAATTTCATAGCAACTTGTTGAAAGTGTTTCGAGTTGATCTGAAGGCTTGTTTGGGCTTAGTTTTACCTGCTTCATTGTCGGCAGGGATACGTAAGACTGGTTTTTGGGTGATTGTTTCATGGGCCACGCCCATACCTTTGTGGTTCCTACTATACAGTACTATCATACTGTATGATATTGATATGGGACCATACATATCGCTAGCTGTATTGCGATATTCTGATGTATAGAAAGCCAACTTGAGAATCTTTTGATGTAGTGGTTTATTCAGCCATGAATCTGTAAGAAATTGGGTTGTGAATAGTCTCTATAGAAATTCGCTTTCACCTAAACTGCTTTTGACTTTATTTGATTAAGTAACAAGGAAAACCAAGTGTCTTAACTATGTACAGCATGTAAAAGTAATTTGATCAGCAGCTCAGCGTCTAAAGAGCTTGACAGGAATTGGTGAGCGCTAAAGAATAACTAGAACTACAGTTGGGCCTAGAGCAGGCTACACACTACACATATGTACTGTAGTGTCCCCAGTGACATCATCATGTATGTATACAGATACTTATACATCATTTCTTCTAGTGTCAGCTACATGTGCATGTATGCTTCCTGTACATCTTGCTAGGAGTATGAGTTCCACCCAGTTGAAGTAAAGTATGGATTATTGCAGCTAGCGGAAGGATTGTCATTTCTTCACAATGGTGTGAGGATGCTCCATGGCAACCTTATACCTGGAAATGTCATCATCAACCGGAATGGAGAATGGAAGTTAGCGGGATTCAACTTTTGCTGCTTTACACAGTACGCGTCCAATGCTCAGGTGAGTCACCGTGTGTATTCAGCAATCGCTGTAATGGATAGTGGCTATTTTAATATACCCATATATATGTCTGCCTATATAGTGTGTGCATATTTCCTCATATAGAGGGATTACATGCAAAACATATCATGACGTATTTTCGTATAATGCTTAACAACCGTTGCATTTGTGAGGTCCGTGAGTGAAGGCTGCTACAGCCATTCTCAATGATTCAGTGTAGAATGACAGAGGTTCGTTAGGTTAGTCACTTGTATAAACTAGCCATTGTCAAAATTTTACAAAGTGTTAACATTCCTGACTAATCTACAAAAATTTGAAATTACACTTTTCTGACTTAGCGTTAGCCTTATCCTAGCTTTTGACAGAGATAATCATAGTTGGTAAAGCGTGGTGACCAAGTAAGTGCATTCAGCCCATTGCGTACCATTGAAAAAGTAAACCTCACAACTATTTGACTAGCAATGGTTGCAAATTGTTTTTGTAATGTGCACCGCAGTACTTTTCACGTGCAAACCCTCTATGAAAGTCACATAGAGAAAATAAATGCCTTGATTCAACAATAGACCTGGGCTGTTAATGGAGTCTACTGTTAATGGCTTTATTATTTTCCTTGTTGCCACTGTTTCTTATGCACATTAAACTTGTTTGAGGGATGAAGATGCTACAAGTGATCACGTGCAAGCAGGTCTGCACGTATTTCAGATATTGTGTACAGCTGTATATCATAAAATTGTTTGTCAATCATTTCAGGACTTCACTACACTTGTTTATAGCAAAAACACACTGCATAAAGGCTCCCTGTGCTTACCATTACAATGATTGCATTCTACCATGATTTGAACTCAATTTAAATACCGGTCTCATTGGGGCTGCACATATCCTATATAAATGCCTGGTCTCAAATAAAGGCCCTGTTTAAAGTCTGGGTCTAAAAATTCCAAGAAGGAAATTTAAGCCTGGCCTTGTGTATGAGGACATGCGTTGGGACATTGTGCACTCTGGGCAAATGTACAGTATACCACATTTAACACCTATATTGTACTTACGTATACTCTCTACCCCTCACTATTTCAGTGAAACATTGACTTGCAGTCAACATCCACCTTTTAAAGTGATCATCTCATTATAGTGACCAGGTCTCAAGTATATGTAGCTATACAGTACCGCCCAAGCGCAACATAGTGAGCAACAATTGCACGCGATTAAAAAACTTGAGGGATGAAGACTCGCAAACAAAATGGCTGTCATGCCCCCCTTTCGAGCGAGTTTTTAATCACACGCAATTGTTGTTTGCGATGTTGCATTTGGGTGGTACCGTACTTAATGACCTCATTAATGACAGCACCTGGCATTATTGATAGCACATGTTTGGGCTCCAGAGGTGCTATAATTTTGAGCTGTATGTTTTTAATTCTCTTTGCAGACCACTTTTCAGTTCCAAGAGTATGACACAGGAAAGCCATTTCTCAGTCAGCCTAATCTCGACTACCTAGCACCTGAGTACATATTAGAGAAGAACTTCTCTCCTCAAAGTGACATGTATTCTATGGGGATGCTGATATATGCCATCTACAATCAAGGGAGGCCATTGTTTGAGAACAGAAACAACCTTCTATCCTACAAGAATAATGTTGAACAGGTATAGTACAGTGGATCGTCAGTAGCCTGTACACCCTTGTTCATAAAGTTATACAAAGATGTTCAGATAAGTGAATTTATTAACTGAAACATATTGATTTAGACACAGAACTCCATTCAATTGCTCTAACAGAGCATACATTTACTCTAATAGAATGCACAAAAATGACAAAATACTCTAATTGAATAGTCACATTTGGCATTTAGGTTATTGAGGTGTGATAACTGAGGTACTTGTAGTATAGTTGTTAGGCTTTATAATGGCCATAAAATGTTACAAACTTCATTGCTAGAGTTTGTGATTCGTTTTGCAATTAAATGTACAATGTCAGTCATCTGGATTCCATTTGTACAAAATTCTGTTTAACTGAAATGATTGTTGAGTAGTTGAATGTTTTACATTGTATATGTACGTAGTTGGTTATACATTTTTGAGCGGTAATGTTTATCTCATTAAAATGTAGGAGCCATTATCACTGGTACCAACAGCCTAAAATAGTGTAGTAATTAAAAATTTCAACAGCTGAATTTCAATTACAAGAGTTATGAAAATCGTTTCCCTCAAAAGTTACAGCATTGAAGTGAATGTGTGTTCTATTAGAGTACCTTACAATTTCAGTTGTGCTTTTCCACGCACTATGTACATAGACTGCGTGCATCAAGGATGTGGACTTTTTTAGTCAGATGAATATGATGGCCCTTTAGGAATCGGATACAATAAATGAAATAGTTGAAATTAGCACAACATGTGCATGAAACAGAGAATGCAATGGAACCTCTCTGTTATGGACATTTTGGGACCCAGAATTTTTGGCCACGTTTTGCTGTAATACAGAGGTTTTCTTTTTTCAAAGGTAAAATATGTGTAACCAGACCTGTTGGGACCAAAATTTGTGGAGGTTTTTTTGTGTCATTAATTCGGGGAGTTGGTTAGTTAGGAGAAGTTCCAAACTAAGTGAAGATTCACCACACTATTGCATAAGAAATATTTTCCAGGTCAGTCGGATAACAAACTCGTCGCTTGGAAATGTTCCAGAAGAGCTGAAGGAATCCATCAGGGCAATGTTATCACCTGAACCAGCAGTCAGAATTGAGTCACTGCAGATGACTAAGGTGAGGAAGCTGTATTGGTTGGTATTTTTGTTTAAATGTGTACGTAAGAATGTTTGAAACAAACACCTTGAATTGGGGGCATTTTTGCCGTGTGTGTTGTGTTTATGTGTGTGAGTGCGTTTGCGTGTGTGTGTGTGTGTGCATGCGTGCATGTGTGTGTGTGAGAGAGAGAGGAATTAACGTACTAACTCTAGTACATAATCATATGCGTTGGGCTCTAATGTAGATTAACAATGCCATGTGCTGTGGCACAAAGTTGTACATGTTTAACAGTGCTGTCCCACTATGCCATAGAACACTGTTTAGCCCTAGAGTGAGATGCTCTATCAAACGGTACGATGGTATTGTTTAAGTAGGGATCACCTCAAAAATTTTGTGCAACGCCCAAAATTCCACCTTTGAAAATCATCCTGCAGACATCTTGCGAGAAGAAAATCACCTTTACAGAATAGTAATAGTCTATGATACATTAAATATAACAAACACTTACAGGTGGCCGGATATAGAATTTTTTTAAAATTGCCAAAACTTGAATTTTAGTCTCACTGACTGCTTGCCTGCCTGATCACAGTTGCAAGGCTAGAGGCCAAACAAAGCAACGCACGGCCACCTTTTTACGCCACAATAATGAGTGGCATGTGCCTTTTGGGGTTTCGACAAGTGTAGGCCTTCTGTGCCTTGTCTTATCTTTTATCTTCAATCAAACTGCTTGTCTTCTTCTTCATCCAACAAAACCATATGGAGGTATTAATTTTCCGTATCAACTCTTTCTTTCAGCAGCATATTTAGAAGCCACAGAATTATTTTAGAACTGGCTTTCAGAAGCACTACAGTCCTGCCGCTACTATAAGAGATATACTAGATAGATATCTGGAACTTCGCGATTGGAATCCCGTTCGTGACCATGCCCATCAATCAAAGATCTAGGTGGACTCATAGCAGTAGAGTAATCTAGTAACAGTAAACAAGTTGACCTCACCTCTCATTGGACTGGCTAGTTGCACACACCTTAGCTGACTCGAGATATACTCTAATACAACAGTCACTCTAATAATATGCAGTCATGTATGATATTCTAATAGAACAGTCACAAGTTACTTGAGCTGTGCTACAACAAAAACTAAACAAACTAGTATTTTTTAATTTAAAAATGAAGTAGGGATCTATGCAATAAAAAGTAGTGAAACAATATACGAATGATGGTATTGCAGCATAGTTCAGTCTACTTTGGCACAACAATTATTTTGTTCAATGCCAAAGTAGGGACTTTCCTACTAAGCTATGCTGTAATACCATCATTCATCTCTTGTTTCACTACTTTTATTGCATAGATCCCTACTTCATTTTTAAATTAACAACTTTTAAAAAATACTAGTTATATTAAAGCAGTCAAGTAGTTTATAGTATTTTGATAAATTGACTAAGCTTTGCCAAGGAAACAGCCTCACTTGCTAAAATGATAACTACATATACTTTTCTGGCTGCACACTTAAACTAATGTGTTCCTTTTGTGTAGTGTTCCACTGATAATCGGATCGGTATTGAATGGAGCCAATATGTGGCATTTTGGCATTGATTGGTATCAGTTATTTAAGTACTTCGATACCGATTAATAGCCACTCGCGCCGATTGTCATCATCATGACTATCATCATAAATGCTATGCTTGCAAAATGTGGGTATAACAGGCTGGAAATAGTGTTGAGTATTATTCTAGCATAAATGGTGCAGGAAATTGCTTTGTTAAACATTGAACAACTGCTACTTACTATGTTTGCATCGAAATACTCTAATAGAGCAGTCACACAAAACTAACTTGAGAGGTGTGCAAATTGTATGGCAGTTATCGGTATCGGTATCTGTATCGGTGAAAATTTACTGCTAGGTATTGGTATTGGATTGATCAGTATTGGATTGATCGGTATTGGATTGATCGGTATTGGATTGATCGGTATTGGATTGATCGGTATTGGATTTTTCTGTATTGGTGGAACCCTACTTTTGTGTAGCTTGTCACTGATGAAAAATCAGTGAATCGCCTTGTTATTATGCTGCAGGCTAATAAAGTGGAGTAGATAGTGTTTCCATTTGTGAGTTGTGCATGTATGTTAATGAGGTTAATGTACATTTGATTTGTCTTTAATTATAGACCACTTTCTTTGATGACGAACTGATTACAGCCTTGCACACTTTGGATAAGTTGTGTGAAGAAACTGACATTGCTAAATCAAAGTTTTTCAAGACACTGCACCAAGCTATTACTAAACTCCCCAGGGTAAGTGCTGTTCGTTACATCAATGAAGGTCTATACCGTAAAGTTAAAAGTGACTATTATTAACTTTTGCATTTTAGCATGCTGGACAAAATCGTGTAAACGTATTTTGCTTTGAAAAATTGTCACAAAGGAAAGCTTAACTCACACAATTTGTGAATGTTTTCTTATGTTTCCAAAATACAGATATGGAATTTTTAGAGGATGTTAAATTTGGCTACTTATGAACTTTACAACATTGTTCTATTGAAATCCTAATTTTACAGCCACACACCCTGCCAATACAGGTTCAAATGCAAAACACCAGCTATTTACCCTATTGGTATCCAGCTGGATAGAATACTACAGTTCATCAGCTTACCCTCCAGTGATCATCTCTCTCTCTTTCTTCTCTTTCGCACACACAATTTTCTTTCTTTTTTGTTTACTCCTTCTCATACACACTCCCTTGTCTTGTCTTGACACTGCCTGTTCGGGTCACGTGGTTCTCCACCACAGCAGAGGAAGCAAGAACTTGTTGTCACACTGGTGGAACACACTTCTTTAGGTGGACTTTCAGGCCCCCAGCACTCTTCATCCATCAATGACAATGTTGGCATTGAACAGCTCCATGCTGTTCAAAGATGGACTTAGCTCACTCTGTTAAACACTTGTGTCTTTTCAGATCTCCTAAAACGTCTGCCACAATCATTACAAAGAAATTGTTTATGGGGAAAACTGGCTTGTGTAGAATGTTCACTTGTCTCACATATATGTACAGCTAATCCTCCTCTACTCCTGAACCAGCATTCACTTATCTGACATTGAACTGCACCAGACTGCTCCTCTATAGGTAGCTGTCGTTCTGTAGTGTGCTTGTGACAAGCCTTACCACCCTCAGTCCAAAAGTATCTCTGGCATATTGCACACTACACAGTCCACATCTGAGCTGCACGTAAGTATTCCTGCTCATCCTCGTCTACAGATTAAAGATACAGTTGTCGCCACTGCTTCCTATCCCTTGCTCTATATCCTACCAACAGCCATCATTAATTCCAAGAGATTGCAAATCTGACTTCAACGCATCTTCTCTTGGGTCCATAAAATGGCCACACTTGTGGTAGCCATCCAAACAAACTCATGTTAAACGATGATCATCCATTCTCACCACATGTCCCAGCCACTCTAAGAGAAAGCACACACACACATGCGCATGCAGCCCAGAGTAGATCTGATAATTTAAGTGCTACAGCAATCTTTTCATGTTAAGTACATATTTGACATTGTAAGGTGGAGTATACTGTAACATTGAAGAAGGGCAGCAGCATTGAATGGTGGTTGTGATATTCATCTTTAAGGTGGCCAATCATTGCTGTTGTTCATCTGGAGGCTTTCTTCATCAGTTTCTAATCTCTTTTTGTGAGACCCAACTAGGTCACACCCCACTACAGTCTATGTGTACCACGGTGTATAATATCACGGGTGTTTGTTCATGCTGTGTTCTCACTCATCAACATAAATGTTGACAGAATCTGTGGCCTGGAACAAAATTTCACATGATTTATATGTAGCCCAAGTTAATCTATTCAGTGTGGCTTAACAAGGCCATTGCCATGTATCTGTTGTATTTTTATCTATCAGGACCCAAAGCGGTTCACACACACGCACACACACACACACACACACATACACACACACACACACACACACACACACACACACACACACACACACACACACACACATACTGTCTTGCAGACATGCACACCTGTACACATGCTGTAGTGTATGCACACCACAAAATTACTACAGAATTAGGTATACACTACAGACTCTATTCATAGTCAGTGAATGCAAATGCTTGACATTGTCTGGTTAATAAGCGTTCGAATACATGCTTACGAATACATGCTTAATTTAGGTAATGTTTAACACAGACATTAATATGTTACACTATATAATCCCCCCCCCTGTGTAAAGTCTTCGCTTGCGAAGTTGACACAGTAATAATAATAAATAAATAAATAATAAGCATTGACGGATAATTTAAGGCTTTATTGTTGTTCTGTTTATTTGGTTTGTGTATGCATTCATGTGCCTACTGCTTGTACAGAGGATGGTGGTTCAGAAGGTGTTCCCAGCCCTTACTGCTGAGTTTCATAACCACAAGATGATCCCATTTGTGCTACCGAATGTGCTCATGATTGCTGAAGAGAGTAGTATTCAAGAGTATGCCACTCTTGTACTGCCAGCACTTGAACCAGTGTTTGCTGTACAAGAACCCATTCAAGTATGTATACGTACATTCAAGTATGTATGTGTGTATGTGCGAATGCGTGTACGTGTGTGTATGCATGTGTATACATACTACGTACATACATACACTAAATATATTTGTATTGTACCCGTAGTGTGTGTAGTGCACATGGGTCACACGGATCTCATATGTACTATAGTGTACAATTGCAAAACATGTTGTGTAATGTGTACGTACAGTTGTGTCACATTATGTACACTTTGTATGCATTTGTGTGTATGTATGTATTTATGTGTGTGTGTGTACATATATACAGTACACATGCATATGCTTTTGTAATGCTGCAGCACATGTTGCTGTTAGACCTTCAGTGCTGGTCACTGTAAAGCGCTAATAACAATAAATACTTTAGGTTTAAGGAAGAAAATCCATCCTTCCTGGAGGAGACTAAGTGTGGCCCCAACTAGACATTGGGTGACCTGCAGATCAAATCCTGGGGTCGGAGGGATTATTTTTCCTTACTTTGGCCCCTTTTCTGTTACACCATTTCAGCTATAAGTCACTAAGTCTAAGTCCTTGAAATTAGGTTAAGGTTGCAGCACATGTTGCTGTAGACCTTCAGTGCTGGTCACTGTAAAGCACTAATAACAATAACAGTAATAGTGAATAAATGTGTATTTGTGTGTAGAGATATTCTATGGCATTCGTATAGCTGTGCTTGTTGTATTGACAACTTTGTATACAAGGTCAAGGTAGACCACCAATAAATCTCATTTTCATGTGGTGCATAGCATGTGACTTTGTGTTTGATAGTTTGAATGCATGATGAAGCGATGCATTACATGTACATACAAACTTGACAGTATTCTTCATTAAAGTACATGATAAATTTACAAACACCCAAATATGGTAGTGTTAATCACTTGTGTAGTGTGTGAAGTAGTGAGTGGGAATATATCAGTGTTTATGTACTTGTAAATAACAATGTTTGTGTGTGGCATGCACTGTCACATGGGAAAACTACATTCCTTGGGTGTTTACTGTTTTCAATGATGGGAAATACTTTTTCCTGTTTGTTCCTTTATAGGTGCCGCTGATCCTATTGCAGCGGATGGACTTGCTCTTAAAGAAGTCCTCACCTACTGAAGTGAAGTCTCACTTATTGCCAATGATTCTTGGGTCACTCAATTCAAATAATCATGAAGTACAGGTGAGGATATGCTAAAGCTACTATATTGCTGTGATCCAATATGTACATACTAACTTTCACATAGTGTGCTGTCATGGTAACTGTGCACTGTAGTGGTCACAAGACTTATATTCTGTTGTCATATCACATTACACCTTGCCACGCTCCTATGGTAAACACGCATATATTCCATACTTATAGTCTATATTAGCGGTTAGTCTACTGAATTCTAGTTCGTGAGAAATTTACCAGTTGCTCTTTATATTCGCTGTATGTATGTTTTTGCATAGAGGGATAATATTAATTGCAGTGACACCAGTGTTGGTTACTTTTGCCAAGTCTAATGCAGGAATTTAGCCAAGTTCACTTTCTTGGCTAGGGTAGTGATGTAATTCAAACAGTACAATTGATTGTTGTGTGTAGGGTTCTTTACATGTGGGCAGACTGACACATTTATTAATTTTGCATCCTATAGTATAAGTACCTTAAATATCAAGTACCTTAAAATTTATTTGAAGACTTGTTGACAAGTACTTGATAGGCAACAGTATGTCTTGCAGTATGTAATGTGTCTGGTTGCCATTTTCGGCACTTAAAAAGTACATAGTGTTTAAGGACGCCAGTGTGGCTAATGTGGTTATTGATTTGTACACACGACAGCCACTTGTGAAATAGTTTACATTTTAATACTTACCGCCAGTCAGTCTGTATACATTAATTACTGCCTGTACACGAAAATTTATTTATCACAAAAGGCAAAGATTATTGATTGCTTGAATCATGTTCACCTGTTTATTATGTAACCATATAACCTTACCATTCTGTGTAATTTGGACAAATCAGAAATGTTGAGGTGCTCTGGTTTTCCATTGTACTGTACATTGGGACTTAACTGAGTTTCTATATTATCACTTTTGTGTCAAAGTTGTTGTGTTTCACTGTTTAGCCTAAGTATTACAATAAATATACAAGCATGTTTAGCTTCCGACTTATGTACATATGCTGGTAGTAGTACCGACATTTGATATGTGTACACATGTGTGTCAGTATGTATGAGTGTCGCTGTGTGCGCATAACACATGTGTTGTGTGCATATACTGTATTGCATTACCGTTGCTTAATAAAGAAGTTCATGTAACTTTGATTTTTGGTTACATACAGGGTGTATGTACTTCACAACTGCATACAACTTACGTGTGTCTATATACAGTGGATTACAAATCCAATATGTTGAGACGATTATCTTTATGCCGTGTATTTTTTAACAACATAATTAATTTTACACTACATGGTTAATTGATTATTATAGTGAAAAGAGGTCAGTGTAATTTGATCCACCACTTGCAGTGAACACCTATTTGAGGACACCACAATAACATAATACTCAATCACCTTATTCCAAAAAATAATATTACACAGTTATGCATACTTGGCAGCCAGAATGGTGTGCACAGCTGACATGACCAAATATGTAGTGTTGTGTGACACCTGATATGTTGTTCGTAATGTAAGGCCACTTGTCACTCAACTGTTATTGCATATGGACGTACAATACATAAGTTAGCCACCAATTGTCCTGTATGCATTAAGTACTCTAGCCCTCAAGCTACATAGGGCACCACATGTTCAATGGTAGTGTGCTACTCATGGTGTCCACAACAAAAGGGTATCGCTATATTGGTTGTTAATGCTATGGTTATTTGTTGTTTTGTATCAGTCTCTTCCAATTTCAGGAACTGTGTGTCTCGATTTTGCCAAGTTTTGCTGGATCAATAGACTACACTTCATTGAAACACTCCATCATTCCACGCATCATGTCTGTTTGCTTAGAGACTACTTACCTTGCTGTATGTTTATGTCAATTACTTTGCAGTATAGTGCTGTGAGTATGTGAAGTAGTTGTACACTATGTTGTTCCCTGGTGGGGGGTCTACTGTATCAGTTGTTGATTTGGTACAGTTCATGCATTCATATCATAGTAAATAAAATTACCAGAGGAGATAGTAAACTGTTTATTTGTTGTGCTGATCGTTCACATGACAACTAGAGTATTCTTAATGACATTCCTAAACCATATGTTTTTTGTGTGTGTAGTGTGATATTGGCTTAGTTTATGCTTTGCATTGAGATTTCACGGTACACATGTGTCTTTATTTTTCTCCTAGGTAAAGGTTAAGACTCTTGTCAGTGTGGGAGCCATGTTGGAAATCTTTGATAAGAGCATTATGCTAGATCAGATAATGCCCCGTGTGTTTCGGATGGAGAGCAATGAGCCCGGAGTGCTCATGGCTATTTTAGGTAGGCTACATGTGTGCTTCCAATACTTCATCACTGAAGATTGTGGTCCCAACACATTCATTTCTTTATGAAGAAGTGGATTGGTGTACTACACATATAGTACATACATACATACACAACTGGTCCTTATATGTATGTACAATATTTACTATAAAAATAGTTTGGTATACTAAGTCTGAATAATACCACTGTTACACATATGGCTCTTTGTATTGACACCGTGTACACTGTACAACCTGCCATACACTGCACTTCCACATGTGGTGGATGACTGTTTTCATGTAATAGTTGTATCATGTACCCGAGTGATTTGCCTGATATGTACACCCAAGCTTGAGAGCGTGGGTGTACATATTAGAGGTGTACTGATAATCGGATCGGCTACTATATCGGCCACCAATATGGCATCTTACCAATATCGGTATCGGTACAGAACAGCAGGAGGGACCAATATCGCTACCGATATTTATACAGTAGCAATAGTTTGAACATAAACGGATTGTGCATTGGTTTTCTACGTTATCCATGTGACTCTGGCTTATTGTTCACTCTGCAACAAGCACTACGCTATGAGAAGCCATATAAATACACGCGATTCTAGTGTTTGTTGCTGGAAAGCTTATCATAGTCTTTACAAATGAAGCAGTTATAGAATACCTTTGTAATAAACGAGGTAATAAAAGAAGGATCACAGGATAACCAAAGAAACCTGCTGTACCAGCTTTCTCACAAGCCATTAGAATGCGGAGTAATGCAGAAATATCCGTGTAAGGCTTCATGGGAGTATTTGTATAATATAATTAATTTGTCTTTTTAATTGAGTGCATATGTAATGCTGTTTTTGTTTTTTGTTACCCTTGCCATGCCCACTTGTGGAGCTTATATTGCCCTATTTGTGGTAGCATGTGTCCGAGGATATAATTATACTGTTACTGTGTTTTTCATCAATAAAACTGATGATTTTCCTCTCTTTGTGGGTGCCTAATTGTCTGGAATGTACAATAGAAACCCAAGCTGTATATATACCACCACAGGCAGAGTATAGCAATGAATACATGCATATGTTGTTGTAGGGTAGATGAATGTACACTTTCGCTTGCTTAAAATATTAATGCAAATATCGGATCGACTATCGGTTATCGGCTTCTTTTGGTTGCATCAATATTGGATATCGGAACATGCCAAAACCCATATCGGTACACCTCTAGTACATATCAGGCAAATAACAAGGGACGTGATACAACTGATATGTACCATGTAGGCTAATAGCCTACTGTGGTGGGCGACTAATCACCCAAGCCAATACGAGACAACCCGCTGGATTTATTATATAGACAGTCTTGTAAAATTCGATTATGGGTCAGCAACAAGTAACGTTGCAATTACGTTTGTTAGCATAAACGGGAAAATCCTATGAATATCACGGAAACACTCAATTTTGCGATTTAACAAGTGTTTAAAAGTTGCTACATCGTTTAACCACTGTTTACAACGTTTTCTAAACGTCCAGAGGGGTAAGCTTCGCTGTAGATTGGTTACCTCTTGATATACGAAAAGTGGGCATGGTACGTAATCAAAACACGCTGACACGTGATTGTAAATTAACCATGACACTAGTTCTCACCTTAAACTTCCGTTTGTCAACTCATAAGGTGGTAAGGGTGGCGAATCGCCTCCATCTGAGTGTTGTAGAATGCAAAATCGGGTTCATGGTTTTCATCACGTGAGCAATAATAAACTCCCACAATCGAATACTGCCAGGATTCTTATAAAAACAAACAACGTTACCTCATCAGATATCAAGGCCATGGTACATTTAAGTTAAACCATGTGGTACATTTAAGTTAAACCATGGCCAGCCATGGTTTAACTTAAATGTACCGTGGCAAGCCAGGGTTTATAAGATATGTACCCTGGAATTCTCCTTTGAAGTTAAGTGGTTTCATGGTACATATATGGATACACTGTAACATCAGAGGCCATGCACTCCATCAAAATGTTGTATTGTATATTCGTGTATGCAATGTGTTGGAAAGTTTTGTTGTAGTCTTAGGAAACGTTGTAGCTGATTGATGACTATGCACTACTGTCCACAGGTATTTGTCATGGAGCAGTACAGAAGCAAAGGCTAGGCTTTAACAAGGATTACTTGGCAATACATGTTCTTCCATATCTCATCCCTAAGTCAACACAACCCACTCTCAATGTGTCTCAAGTATGTACTTGTATGTGGAATTGGTGTGGATGAATGCTTGTATAGTGTTTTGTGCTAAAACCAACACATTTTTGTCCGAAGCATTTAGTACTGTATATGGGAAGGTGGCACCACTCTTTTTTTTGGCCATTATCAAAGCTTTTTTGTAGACATTCTATGCTTGTGAGATAAATAATGTTTTGTGAGATTTATGTTGATGTATTTTCCTTGTAGTTTAACAAGTTCATAACAGTGATAAAAGAGATGTTAAACAAGGTGCAGGTGGATCACCAAAGCTTTTTGGAACATGATCAGGAAATGCAAGAACAGACAAGGTAATGGTGGAGAGATATTGCATACCAAGTTGATAATCATACAGTGGTGTGCATATATGTGTAACACATGCATATATATAGTACCATAGAAGAACCAGCTTAGAGGAACGCTGACGCGATGTTTCAGTTTGACAACTCATTTTATCACCATGGAAACTAAATCTTGTATTTGTATATACATAGGAAGATTTATTTTACATTGAGACCTTGTTTCATCACTTAAATATTCATGGAAATTTAATCTTGTATCTGTGGTCAGAAACTGAAACAGGAAATACTCACCACAATAAATCTAGGGTTGTTAGTCATGTCATGTGACTGCCGAATTGATTGACACAAGAGCATATGTACATATTTACTTATCGATTCCCTAGTTCTAATGTTCTTCAAGCAACCTGTATGTACTTGCATTGTTTCTGGAGCCATCATAGAGATATGTAGATAATTGAAGCTATTTCTTGAATGGGAAATATATTACATGTAATGCAAGCATGTCTGTATTTGTTTGTTATGTGTATCCATTAAAATTTATTAGATCAACACTTCAGTTAGCAAGAGATGTAAAAGAAGCCAAAGAGGTAGCTGATGTTGCCTCAAGCATTGAGGCGATGTCGAATTCTACACAGGAAGTCTCTGTCTCTTCTCGGCGGGGAAACACACAACACATTCAAGACCAAGGTATGTATGTGCATTACTTGTGCTTATAAATACAATGTACAGCTGTATATTGCATGATGTATAGCTAACATTTGGTGCAGTAAAAGTATAGAATACAACTACAATTAACAAATATTTGTAACATACATCAAACACCCACAGCGTTTAGCCAAAATCCAACAAAACTCTTCAGCCATATTCCAACAGATTTTAACACCGCATTGAAATTGCATTAGTATTGGTGGCTATTAGTTCCCTATTGAGTTATTGTTTAGAAATGCCTTCTTTGGTACCTTCTCTACCATGTTTTACAGATAAGAAAATTATGCACATGTCTAAGCCAATTGCAATGTGTACTTAAACAAGGTAATGCACATATGACTCACTACTTGATACAATTATGACTATGTAGCAGCTACTTGTTCAGGTGTGATTACAGTAGTCGAAACATATATATCATTTCAGCATCTAGTCCCCTGAATAGTTTTACGCTGTGTCTTTGTAAGTTGATCCAGAGTATCTCTCTTCAATACTGCTTACATTTGGCTTTCAAACTTGGGAACTAAAGCATTTAATATCAATACACACATTCAACTTTGAAACTAGGCATGCTATATATGCAATAGGATGCTTTGGTGGAGAATGCACCAGGTAGGCATTTCTAAGGGACAAATACAGCAAAATGTACCCTGGAATTCAAATAAGTTATATGTTGATGGTTTAGTGGTGACTACAAGCCAGCCCCTAAAATATGAAGTTTATACTTTTTTGTTGTGTAGTGCCAGCCTACTGTCTTGTTACAATGCAGTAGTAAAATGTATTTGTATCCTGTTAGCCTTGAACACGTTTTACCTGTAGTATATGTCCAACTTGAATTTTTGAGTTAACCCTTTCGATACCGCGAATGCACCAATGCGTTTTATAGCATATACCGCGTAATCCCACTAACGCACTAGTGCATTTTTATGACTTCCGTTAGTCTTTCGGGCCTACAGATCAACCCAACAACAGTATGAAAACACAACTACCACTGTTTAACTCCATAAACAATGGAGAATGAAATGACACTAGAAACACAGCCCTAGCGATTATCCTGCCTTGAAAAAGTAATACTGAAACTATGATACAGCACTGAAAAATCACAGGAAAAGTTGCACATCTTTTGAAAACGCTTCATAAGTCGATTTCTGTAGGTGTGATTGAAGAACGGTAGGTTTCAATAGACTCAGCATTAAATTCTGCATCTGGTGATCTATTATATCACGTGATATGGTTGCACAATCAAAAATGGTGGTCAAAGATATTCCAATAAAGCGCTAGC
This sequence comes from Dysidea avara, assembly GCF_963678975.1. Lineage (NCBI taxonomy): Eukaryota > Metazoa > Porifera > Demospongiae > Dictyoceratida > Dysideidae > Dysidea > Dysidea avara. The sequence goes on from NC_089278.1 coordinate 34,641,482, forward strand.
ATTATTGCACGAATGAAACGCTTTGTAAGTTTGTAATGGAAAAGAATACAACAGTGAAACCTAGATTCCCATGCTAAGATATGATGAGTGATTCTTCTCAGGCATGTTCTACGGGTAAAGTACGCAATCTGTGAGTTTTTCAAGGTGAAGGAATAGACAATGCACGTTTCCTTAAATAATGTGGTTTTTAATGTACGGAAGTAGAAAAATATGCGGTATCGAAAGGGTTTTAAAAGGCGTACTGACTATCAAGTTTGTGATGATTACTACTTTCACTACTATATACTGCCATACTATGATATATTTTAGATACCGGTTACTGTTAATATCAGTTATTTATGAAGTGTGCACTGACTTGAGTTGTTTATTTGCAAAATGCATACATTTGTGTATTCTTTGCAGGTGCCAAGAATGATATCAAACCATCAAACTCTGATGTAAGGCAATAAAATATCCTGTGTGTATTGTGTACTGTGTATTGTCTTTTAGATTAACTGGCTATCTTCTTGGAAGAGTGATGACAATACTGCTACTAGTGGCATTAAACCAGTTTCTCTATCAACTCAACCCAACACACACTCATCTTCACTGGCAACAGGCTCCCTATTTGCTGGGTTAAGTGTTCAAGCTAACAATGCTGTTGAAACTGTTCCCACACCTTCACAAATGCCTGATAATAGTGGGAACACTAACGTTGGTTCTACTTTTAACATAAGACCACCTGCTACAGGAGGAATGTTACAACCTCAGCCAAATCACGATCAAATAACATCTGGTCCTCCACTTTCAAGTGGCTCCTCCAGTCATAATGTAAACCCACAGGGTATATTGCAGCCTCAGCCAGCTAGTCAAAATCAATCAATGACTCAGCCTCCACTTTCTCAAGCCAAGCCAATGGGTACATTGCAACCTCAGCCAGTAAGCTCATATATCCATACCCAACCAATTTCAGCAGGTATGTTGCAGCCTCAACCAGTTCCTCACAATCAACCAACATCTGGGTCTCTGTTGTTTGGTGGCTCTTCAAGACATCCATCATTTAATTCCCAGTATAAGCCACCAGATATGATGATTCCACCTGAACCTCCTACTGACACTTCTGCTGGTCATCTGTCATCTCAGTCCAAGCCATTAAACATGTTGCAGCCTCAATCAACAATTTCGTTTCCTCATAATCAACCAGTGTCCAAACCTCCTATGAATGCAGGTGGCTTTTCTGGTACTTCTTCATCCATGTCTACCTCTAATTCAATTGGCATGTTGCAACCACAGCCATTGCAATCAACAGTGGCACCTTCAACTGGCTACACCCCACCAATGATTGGCAAAAGTATGCCTTCTATAACTGGTCCAGCTAGCAGACAAGTTGCTCCGCCAAGTTTTAGGCAAGACATTTTGCAGCCAACTCAGAGTAGTGAAGCTCAGCCATTGCAACCTTCATCACTTAGTACCCCACAAATGAATTTCACCACCACAAGGGGTGTCCAACATCCACAGGCAGTGCAGCCATACATTTCTAGTGGAAGTAGTATGGGGGGAGCCCATACCAATGCAGGACTTCTGGTACCTGAAAGAACTTCTTTGGTTTCTACAACAACTTCACCTTACACTCTAGGGGCAAGTGTGATTGGTGAAAGTGGGCTAACTGTGCCAGCATTAATTGGAGTCCCCCAAGTTCCTACACCTCAACAACTTTCTCCAGGTTCCAACCCTTTTGCTGACATTAATGACTTATTAGGATAAATAAGTATTACCATAATAGTTTTTGTATAATATTGATGACTAGCTATCCTTGTAACTTTTTAAAAAAATGAACGGGCATTAAATTGAATTAATGCATGAAAACATTTGGATCTTCAGGCAACTGAGGAGTAGGCTAGAATATCAAAGGTATAATACGTAACTTATATTTACTTGGATGTTTCAGTAGATACATATAAGAAGAGATGTAGCATAATCCGCAGTAGTCATGCAGTGTGTCAGATGCGTCAAGCGATGGCAAGACTCTAAACAGCTTAAGTTCAAACGGCAAAAAAAAAGTGATGCACGCTTACCGCTGGTCACGGTATTGACTATAAAGTCCCTACCCAGGTACTGGTTCAGCGGCAGACCTCAGTAGCTAGCTATACATGATGACTGATTCGTGATCTGGATGGCTGGTACTGATAATATGCTATCCAGTCCTTGATCCAGTCAGAAAACCCTTCACTGCTTCAACGACGATTAATCGCCAAAAGTTCTTGACACTATTGCCTTATATCCAACTTCAATTAACGCTTCAGATTTGGCGTAATCACTGGTCAATTCCCGCAGATCGAGCTTCACTAAACTCCGGGTATGATCAGTTTTCGTCCTAGTAACTAACAGTTTATACTCGTTGATAATATGATTTTGTACAATTTTATTCATCAACCGTTAATTTCGAGATCATCAATTTAGCTAACTAGTACATGTGGAGACAGTAAATATTTAAACATTCGTTATTAAATGTTCAGTGAAATGAGTTGCAGTTTGGTTTGTCTAATCAGTCTAAGTAGCTATTCCGAAATTTCTCAGCCAGTTCAGTCACAACTTTGATGCAGGTACAGGACTCCGCCACTGGCGTTGTACTCCAGAAACTGCTGCTGGAAGCATGTTGCATGGCTTGGTAGAGTAGAACCTCAGCGCCGGATCGTCGGTCGCAGTCTCTGGATAACGCGCTGTGGTACTTGGCTCCAATGGAGGATACTCACTCATAAACATTTTGATGTCAGAACGCTGCATGATTGGACCGTGTGGTGCTCAGCTTCGCTTTCTGACTCGAATCAATGAACAGACTCAGTAACCGTATTGATAGTCTAGCTAAAAAATGCTAGCTTAATATACGCATGCGTAATCGCAGCCTTATGATTACATGTATTTGTAAGACTTACCATAACTAAACACAATTATAATGTTGAAGGTGAATAAATTAACAATTTGCTCTTAAGGCATGTGTGACTTACTAGCTAACTCTTCCATCCAAACTGAAATGCAAGCACCAGTTGGTCCTTTTGTAAGTGCATGGCTAGCTACATATACATTTGCATGGTTCCCTGAAAGCAGCACACTTCACTGGTAAAAACATTTCTAGCATTCTTTGAAAAAGAACAGTAGTTATCATCAGGCCAAACTTTGATGCTCCGAAAATCACTGTCGCTCATCACAACTTGCTCTTAAGGCACATGTGACCTCTTCCATCCAAACTGAAATGTGAGCACCAGTTGGTCCTTTTGTAAGTGTAGCTACATATATACATTTGCATGGTTTCCTGAAAGCAGCACACTGAATTGGCTACACTGTCTCTCCAGGGAGGACTCTGTAATGTCTGTATCACTAGGATCCTGTTGTGGCACCTGGAATGGAAGCCAATTCTCCTTTATTCTTCATGCTACCTCTGATATCCTACCCACTGCAGTCAATTTATAACATTAGCACATAAAGTGTGGGGCACAATTATGTGGTTGCTACTACTGCTCATGTTTTGGGTAGCTGTCCGAGTGCCTTGACACAGCATATATCACCGCAACAAAGCTTTGCACTGTTTGAGTACTCAACTTACTAAATTTTTTATTGATGGTCGTAGTTTACACTTACATAACTGGATTGCGTAGAAGCAAGCAACAATTCCTTCTCCCCTCACTACCCCATATAGCCCAAATGTTGTTTTTTTTTACACTAACAGAAGCAAGTCGGTGGCCTTATTATGCCCCTTAGATTTGGTAGAACATCTCAAGTCCAGGAATAGAAAACAAAGAAAGAGAAGAACTATATTGTCAGAATTTAATCGTCTAGGGATTCCCTGTTTTTATGATACAGTTGTCTTAGGCCATTATCTGCCATCTTCTTTGTTGTCATTTCAGAACTGTGTAAACTATTCAAAATGAGAACAGTATTAGTAAACCAAGTGAATTTTTGCCTTGACAGCTGCCGTTTTAATCTCTGCTTAATTCAAGAAGAATATTCATGTCAAAAGATAGAGTCTTAAACATTGACCACTTTCATTGTAATGTTTTCATTTCTTTGCTATACCCCTCGTGGGGTATTTTACTATCCCAGATTCTATGATGTACAGTCTCCACTGACAAATACAGTGGTACTGAAGACATTATCTCTGTATGTAGTTGGTTCAACTCTTACTAAAATTCTGCAAAACTTACAATGTTGGAGGGATCACTACACAAAAATGATGATCTCCAATAAGCATTTCTATTTCTTGTCACTCTACAGTGCACAGGTAGCTATTGTATGAGTGTGATGATCTTGAAAACTGACCTGTCCAGGTTTAGGCATGAGGCTATTATGCTCCAAAAATTGAGCATTATGCTTTTGAGCAGTGCTCAAAAAATCACCTATTATGCTTTTGAGAATTGCCCATTATTCCCAAAATTATGCCACCATAATTGGCTAATAATGCCAGTTTATTGCTGTATCAGACCATTTTCATTGATGTTTAGGCTTCAAATAGTCTTGAATTCTTTAGCTGGTTACTGTATTAGAGAATTTCATTTCAATATGACTGCTTTATTAGAGTAAATAATATTCAATGACTGTTCTATTAGAGTTTCTGACTGCTCTATTAGAGTATCTCGATCTTTTTTAACGCCAGCATAATCGCCGCATCCCTATCCAGGTTTGAGTTTTCATTATTTAGACAAAATAATGGTAAATCTATTATGGGGAAATATATGTGGGCACCAAACAGTGGCCTTAGCTACAAATTTTACAAACACTAGCAATTGCTGTTGTGAATTAAGTGGATATTGCACCACTATCAGTTATAAACATAAATATCTATTCAACAGGCAATTGACCATTTTACTCAACTATTACTACACTAGTTGTAATATATATGGGGTATAGGTTTGGGTTTGAAACAAGCTAGGGTTGAATAATGTGAAGTCATCCATCCCTCTGAGCGAGAGCCAACCCTAGCTGTAGTTCACTGTGAACTCACCATAAATTACTTTCATACAAAAACATTATTGATTTTAGAGTTCCATTTTCTTTTTCACTTGTTACACATTACTTTTTGAATGGTAGAAGGTGAACAGTGGGTAACAAGGCAACAAAAATTCAAAACAACTAAATTCTTGTGCAAAAGCCATGTTAAAAATTCAACTCTTGTCCTGTACTCACTTGATACCCTACATACTGGACTCCTCCAGGATTTGGCACAAGATATTTGTACCACTTTTAAAAAGCTGTAATTACTTTAATTACTTCTGTCTAGTTACATACACTAATAAATAAACTAGTGTCCATTTGGTTCTACTTGGGGTACTTAGAGATAATGAGTTACTCTCTAGAATTCCTATGGATATAATTACATGAAAATAACAAGGAGAAAACATCCTGACCACCTGGTAGACTCCTGTAAGCGTTCGAGCGTAAATCGGATGGCTGCAGGCTCGAGGCTACCTAGGTCCAGTCATGGATTTTTTCTCCTTTCTCCAACTTTTCAAACACACCTTAAGTAGTTAAAGTCTAAGTAGTCAAAGTCTTTGAGCAGGCTGTAGGACCAGGTGTTCTACAGACCTTCAGCACTTGTGCTGTAAAGCATTAATAAATAAAAAAATTAAATTAATTATAGATGCATAGATGTAAGTAGGTAATGTAATATATGTCTTTTCTTAATGTAATATATGTCTTTTCTGGGTGCTGCTACAAGTTACCAACAGACCTTTAGTGGTTCTCAACCATAAAGCTCATTGCTTGTCATCTATGTAATTCAATGTTGTTTGTGTGTGGTGTAATGTTTGCTATTGTCTTGCTTTGTGTTTATATATGTATGTATGGTTTAGTTTGTTGTTGTTAATCAAATCAAGCTAATTAAACAACTGTAAAGAAAAGTAGAAATTTTACATTTGAGTAGGGTTCACAGGGAAAAAGGCAATGAAACGAGAGAGGCCATCCATGCCTGCAGCTATACTAGCTGACTAAAAGGACTGAAGTATAGGGATTAAATGCCAACTAGTATAGCTGCAGGAGTAGATGACGTCCCTTGTTTCATTGTTTTTTTCTGTAATTCCTACTCAAATGTAAAGTTTCTCTTACACTTGTTTGCAGTATAAACATAATTCATTACCATCGCATGCCGCAAAAGAATGGGTCCAGACACATTAATCCTGTGCTCCCAATGACTGAAATGCAAAGTTGCCATTCTGCTTTTTTTCCCAGCTATATTCCACACGTTATGCAGCATTATAAATGAAGATCAGTACAAGAAGTGCCTCTACAATTCATCTAGTCACACTGAAGGAGTTACTGCTAATCAAAACATATGAAACACAAAGGAGGATAAAAGTAGGCCATGTACTGTAGCTGCTGCAGTTGGTCAAAAGGCACATCTCGGGCCAAAGCGACATCAAACAGTGAAGAAATCAAACCCATAGTTTTATCCGTAGTTGATTTATGCTTGGCTGGAGGCATCAACAGTTGTATAGTTAGCAGAAAAGAAATTTGTTGGAAGGGTTTGGGGTTGCTCTGAAGACATTTGTGGGTTTGGTTATGCCTAGCCAATACTATCAAGTTGTTATGAAGGAATAGTGAGGCTGGTTTTTGGGTGGGCAAGAAGGCCCTAACCTCCATGATCCTTACTACTGTGCTATATCATAAGAGGTTTTTGTTGCCTTGTTGTAAAGTGTACTGTATCTAGTAGAAAGCAAAGTCTCCAGCAGCTGTGTAAAACAGAGTTAATGCCACCCAGTGAATTCAAACCAGCACTATATAGTACTGGGATACATGTGCACCACTCAGGAACTCGAGTCTTGTGCAGGCAAATCATCCTGAGGCAACCTACAGGGAACTGTCAAAGTCTCATGGGGAGTAGCCTCAGAACCCAAATCTAAGTAAGATATGGACAGTTGGACATTTGCTTTCCCAGTTAACACCAGGTACCACCCATTGATGGGTGGGCTGCTTTCCCAGTGGCCCATTATACAACTGGATAGACCGAGTATAGTTTATTGTTCAAGGAAATAATAAACAACAGCAAACTGGGCATCAAACTTTGAACCTTTTGATTATCAAGCCATCCTCTATCCATTTGGCTATGTTGCTTCACACTGTATAGGTATTGCATCCATGATCTATGTATATTGTTATGTATAGGTTGTTAGTGGTTTTGAGGACCCGGTTGTTTCTTAGTCCTTGTCATACAGGCTGTCCAGACTTGATAAACAATAAAATCAAACTCTTATTGTTATGGAGGTTGAAATACATGAGGGTTATTGTCAGGTGATTCACAGCAAATTTTAATTGAGCCACAATCACATGATATGTGATCCAGTAACTGGAATTTTTCTGTCTGGAGTTATTTGGTCTATGTAGGGGTTAAAATGTATTGTGATTCAAATCCAAGACATACATTGGGTAATCTGAAAATCAATAGAAAAGACGTCACTGCAAAAAATCTATGGCTTGAAGTATTAGCATTATATTCATATGTATGCACCTTTTCCTTATTCTAACAATGTACCTTTTCCTCATTCTAACAATACATTGATGTGTCAAAATTCAAGCGCAACTATCCCCCACCACACCCCTCCCTGCCACACTCTACCACTTCTGGTGGACTGTGTTAATGTACTGAACTATTGTTTGTTTAACATTTATGTATTTGATATAGACTGCTAACAGTCTCACAACATCAATGTTATGAATTGTGTTGACTTACAGGAATAGATTCTGTGGTGGTGCAATTAGAGCAAATCTACTGTAAATGATTTCTGAATACTCCACACTGTATCAGCTGTGTATTATTTCAATCGCTGACAAACAGATATTTCACATATGATGGTATGTAAGTTTAGCTCAATTTGTTACAATAGTGTATAATATTCCAATAGATATCTATGTACAGAGTATCAAGCAGGGATGTGTATGCCAACCTAGCATTAGAGCATTGGTAAGTTTGGCTTGTAAGACTGAAACAGGATTTAAGTTTCCACTAGTGTGGCTGCAGGTGTATATAGGTAACCTCCCTTGCCTCATTACTTATCATTAAGTACAATAGTACTTAATAAGTGGGGATCAGCAAGAAATCATACAGCTTTGTAATTTTTCGCACTTTAAAAAACAGCCTTTTCCAGAATAAACCACCTGGAATGCATTAGTATAGCTGTAATGATGCTGTACCTTGGTTAAGCAAAGTGAAAAGTTGATTGTTTCGATGTACAGTGAATTAAAAAATAATAATTTCAAAATTCACCTGCATTTCATCTGCCTGCCTGTCTGTCTGCCTGCCTGCCTGCCTGCCTGCCTGCCTGCCTGCCTGCCTGCCTGCCAGCCTGCCTGCCTGCCTGCCTGCCAGCCAGCCAGCCAGCCAGCCAGCCAGCCAGCCAGCCAGCCTGCCTGCCTGCCTGCCTGCCTGCCTGCCTGCCTGCCAGCCAGCCAGCCAGCCAGCCAGCCAGCCAGCCAGCCAGCCAGCCAGCCTGCCTGCCTGCCTGCCTGCCTGCCTGCCTGCCTGCCAGTCAGCCAGTCAGCCAGCCAGCCAGCCAGCCAGCCAGCCAGCCAGCCAGCCAGCCAGCCAGCCAGCCAGCCTGCCTGCCTGCCTGCCTGCCTGCCTGCCTGCCTGCCAGCCAGCCAGCCAGCCAGCCAGCCAGCCAGCCAGCCAGCCAGCCAGCCAGCCAGTCAGCCAGCCAGCCATAAGACCTGGTAGGGCTAGGTGTATGGCTCCAGAAATTTCAAACAGCCAAGGTAATGACGGCAGATTCACAAATCTGTACTTTTGATTAGGTTTTGTCCACTACACCATGCCAGGGGTGTACAGAGGGGAGTTTCCAGGAGTTTCAGGAAACCTCTTTGGATTTTACACAGTACTTGAACATTAAGAAATTGAAATTTCAGGTTTGGAATCTGTCGTGGAACAGGACACATTTAAAACTTTTATCTTAGTTAAATAATAGTTTATCACATGATAGCAACACTTACAGCATTATGATTTTGGTAAAAAGATCGAGATACTCTAATAAAGCAGTCAGGCAATATGAACTACTCTAATATAACAGTCACTTAGTTGTAGTGGAAGCCCCCTTTCAAAATTCCTGCGTACGCCCCTGCATGCTGTTTGCGTTCATCATTCATTGGCCTTCCTTAATTCTTCCTGAAAAATAATTGATAATTGTGGCATGCGTTACTGCCTTAACACGTGATTATTGCACATGATTTTAATGAAATGCCTTGTAAGACAGGTATGAATGGGAGTAGTAGTCAAGGAGTCACTATCTCTAGTTGTTTTGCGGTCTTTCCAGTTTTAGTTTTGCCTTATTTTGCCTGACCAACCCTGCAAAATATCAAGAAGAGTTGGGATCTATCCTAGTGTTAAAATTCAGTGAAAGGATGTGATTGTATACAATATAGCTAGCTAGCTAGACATAAAAAGTTAACAAACTAGTTATTAAAAAAAGAAAGTAGGGATCGATACAATGAACGTGCTAGGAAACAAGCTTACAGCTGAAATGAGAATGATCCATGTAAGGAAAAAGTCTAACAAGATTAGATGACTACTTGCTAAAATGAGCATTTTAATCCCTACTTTTGGCTAATTTGACATAACTAGTGTCATTTCAAGATGTTAGGCATTAAAATGCATCTTATTTTAGCAAGTAGTGATCTAATCTTGTTTGTCTTGTACTTTTTGTTGCATGGATCATTCTCATTTCAGCTGTAAGCTTGTTTCCTCACTTTTTCTAGCATGTGTATTGTATCGATCCCTGCTTTCTTTCAAAAATTTAATTTTTTGATAACTATTCTATATAATAATATTATTACCCTACTCATATTTATTATTTCTTGTTTACTACTTTGATATATATAATCTCTCCCACTAAGGTTTCAGACTTGAGTAAATGTACAGGTAGCTGGCTTCTTTGTTTTTATTTTTAAACTCGTATCAGCACCATAATAGACTGTATGGTAGTTGTTGTTTAGCTATCATAGAGTTTCTGTAAACTCTTTGATGTGGGGATTCACCGAACATCATAAGTGTATATTTTGTAGACCTAAATTTTCTGTTTAGACTTTGTCATTCAACAAACATCACCAGGTCTACAAGAACCCTAAATGTTAAAGAAAGATGCATTAAATAATTTGAACTCCTGTTTTGCAATAAAGGCAGTTGTTAATGGCAAACATTGCTTGGTATCAACATATTCATCAACGTAAGATGGATTAGAAAGTTGTCTTTATTAAAGGAGATACAGATGCTAATATTTGTTTACATTCATGTTTTCACTGGTGCTATGGACAAACATAAGTGAATAAATGATAGGTACAATTTTATGAAAAATTCAGAAAACCAAAATGGTCAGCAAATATGTAGGCTAAATTTGGAGTGTTATTAATCTACACATTTTGCACCTGCATAAAGTAGTTCATGCGTGGCATACATACAATACAGCTTTCATGTTCCTATAGAAGTGGGATTTATATTTTGCTATTTAGCATGGGTGTTACTATTCACTGGACTGGACTACTGAACTGAAATGTTTTTGATTTTTATTGTTGGATTAGCTAAAAGCCTTCAGGAAACCTTCAGCCACTACTAAATGCTGATTGCAAACAGTAAAACAAGGAGAAAATGTCTTCAAGGATGTAACTAATACTGTACAATACTTATACACTCCTTATCCATCTGTATAGTAATACCGCAGGACCATGATAGCAATGGTTAACTATGGCGATAGAGAGTTGTAAGTCTACAATATAATGAAATAATTTTGGTCTCAGGCCATCTAGCACACACGAGTAGCTATGACAGGCAGAAAGATCTTTTTAGTAGCATGACAACGTTGAATATTACCAAGATAGATCACTCCAGGATGGACTGTGTAGCTCCAATTGTATGGCATCCCCAAAGGTTGCCCTATGTTGTTTGAGGATATCATGAATTGGCAAGTTGATCATTGGTTAAACATCACTATCATGACCCTGCTGCACTACTATATACAATGGTATATAAGGCTATAGCATAATATTGTAGTAGTAGTGGTATTAGTGCTAGTAGTGCTAGTAGTGGTGAAATCCTTGGAAGACAGCTTTCGTTTACTCCATTACAATATAGTGGGTTATTTTCATAACAGAAAATTTTGCACAAGAAGCAAAGTCTGAATTTCGAAGGATTTAATTCCGAAGAGTGACATATTTCAAAGTCTGGGTGGATTCAAATAAACAGAAATTCATGTCAAGATGCGTGAATGTTTGCCAAAAACTGACGTACTGATGGAATAATCCCCATCCCTGTGCACTGGAGAGTAGACCGAGGGAATCTTGAGTGAAGTAAATTCACTGGCTCATTTGAAGCTAGCAAGCTATAACTATCTACCATAGATTTTAGAGCAGACGGCATCAATTCCCATTCAGGATCACCTGTTCTCCAGCTGGTTATTGGCTCAGTAATGATACAGTTTACCCATTTATCATCAGTAATACTGAGCTAAAACTCAAGGAATACACAAGCAAATTGCCAAAAGTTCAATCATTGTTTTCACTTGTGGGGATTTATTTTTGAAGAGAAGGGCCTCTTCAAAATATCCAAAATAAAAAACCTTCAAAAATTACCAGCTATACGGTACGTAACACGTAATTCGGAATTTAGCAATGGACTCAAGGTTCCCTGAAAGCCTTAAGCTAGTGTGACTTAGTCCAACCATAAGGCCAGGCAAACTTGATTCACTGTTTCTCATCCCTACCCGTATCACTTTTTATCCCACTGCCTCAAGTTTCATTATTCACGTATTTTGATGCTAAGAAAGCTGGGTATCATTTCAAAGCACAACAATCATTTCTTGCACCTCAGAAAAGGTAAGTATTGACCTTTACAAGACTTTAGCTAACCATTATAGTAACAGTCAGCCTGATTTGGAGCATTTTCTGCAATAATGATCAATAAAAAATGACTTCTCGCCTGCATGGAAATCAAAAATTTTGCGGATGAGTCAAGTTTGCTTGGCCTAACATGTGCAAACCCAAACGTATGTCACTCCAGTAGTCCAGTCTGGTGAATAGTAAATAGTATAACCTATTTAGCATTTGTATGTTAATTCATGAAGTTTCAGTATATAATACCATACCTGTTTCACTGTCCATACAAAAGTCTCAATAGTAGCAGTGAAATTTATCCCATATTTCACTGGCAGCAGTGAAAAGTTGTAATTGCGATTTCATTGGCTATAATTTATGTAACAGTATTATGTAATTAGTGTTTAGCACCTGAATCCGTTACGTTAGCAACGCTAGTTCAATGGCTTTTAATATTCCATAAGATTTCTTTTCTGACGAAATATTGCAGTTTTTTAATGACAGTGACATTATAGGTATTGATACATTCTCAGAAGAACTTACGGCACCTGAACTCGATGCAAGCTCCAGCTCAAGCTCCAGTGTGTTCGCTTCAACAACGGAAAAGGAGATACAATGTCTACTCGAGAAAGACAAGAATGGAAACACCATAAAGTCTACAGCCACATGGGTAAAGAGGTTTGAAAAGTGGAAGAAGGAAAAGTGTATATCTGTAGATTTGCCAAACATTTCTGCGCTGAACTTGAACATTGTTTTACAGCAGTACTTTGCTGAAATTTGCAATGAAAAGGGCGAAGAATACGAGCCCGACAGCTTAAGAACAATGCTTTCAGCAATGCACAGATATATAAAAGGTACTGGATACAGTTACAACATTCTTACAGCACCAGAATTCGCTAGTGCCAGGAAGGTACTCAATGGAAAAGCTATTGCATTACATGAAAGTGGGAAAGGAAAGCAAAAAAGGAAGGCTGATTTTGTGACTACTGAAGATGAACAAACCATGTGGAATAATGGTATTCTTGGAAGCAGCACACCTCAAAACTTAAATTATACTATGTTCTTTTTATTGAGCCAAAATTTCAGAACACGAGGCTGTCAAGAGCATCACCAAATAAAAATTGAAGACCTAAAATTAAAATATAACCCAAGTTCTGGAGAAGCTCTGTATGTTGATTGGGTGGAAGGTCCCACAAAAACAAGACAAGGAGGGTTAGTAAAACAGGAAAGATGTGTACCTCAGCGTATGTTTGCTATTGGAGGAGATAGGTGTCCAGTTAATATATTTCAACAGCTACTGAATAAGCGGCCGGAACCACTTAAGTCATCTGGCCCTTTGTATCTTACACCATTGCAGGATTTTCAAGGACAAGGTGTCTGGTATTCACAGAAGAGAATGGTAATAAATAAAATTAATAGCTTTATGAAGGACATGGATAAGCAGAGTGGACTTTCAAACAGTAACAAATGCTACACCAATCATAGCGTAAGGAAAGCAATGGTTCACAAATTACAAAAGGCAGGTTTCAGTAATGATAAAATTGCTTCAATCAGTGGTCACAAAAGTGAGCAGTCATTGAGAGATTACTCTGACATTGACATGGAGGATCATCGACAGATTAGTCATACTTTGAGCTACAACACAAGGAGTGACTGTCAGAAGCTTAGCAAGCAAATACATTCTGATGCTGAATTTTTGCTCAGTGCAATCCACATCACTTCCCTTATACAATTTGCACAGTACATATTACCAACAATCCAGCAATGTGTTTACCTTGGAAGAAGGCTAAGATTGGAGATAAAAACTCTGAGTGAATCTTATGTGGACAATGTATTACATTAATTGTATTATACTAGCTGGACTAGTATACAAGTATAGTCAATGAACCTAATGTACAGTAAGGTGTATGCAACGAGTATGGTATTAACTTGGAATAGCATGGGTAGCAGTGAAATTTGGGATAAATACCACTCTTGTTGTATTGGAAATGGTAAATTTCACTCGGCTTCACCTTGTGAAATTTATCACCATTTCCGATACAACACTCGTGGTATTTATCCCAAATTTCACTGCTACCCATGTTATTTACTAGCACATATGCTATAATTATATAACAATAGAATAATCTTCTTGTTATGTGTCTTTATTGAACATATTGTAAAGGATATGGAAAAATATGGATTTCAACAGGAGGAAGATTATTCTCTTTTGGAGAAACTCACCTACGGTATGTAAAATTTGTAAAAATTGATATTCTCATCACACACTCGACCTTATACATGAACCAAGGAGTGTTCACAAGTGAAGTCTACAGTTGTATGCATACAATATATTTGAGCACAACTGAACACTCATGAGCTTTTGTGAACACTCCTTGAACAAATTTACAATTTATTAATTACTGGACAGCAGCTTAGGCTATTTGTCCAGGGGACCAGAAGTTACACACATACATACACAAAAATTCACTAAGTTAGTCAATTTTAATACAAACAATTCAAGGGAATTTGATTCAATGGAGAATTCTTTTATTTTGTAAAGTTAAAAGAAGCCATATGAATATGCAAGTAATTGCTGTTATTATTATCTAATCCAAAACAGCCAAGCTGTAAAAAAAGTGCGGCCCTGAGAAAGGCTATGGTGAAAAAAGATGTGAAATCCAAGGTGGCGGCCAAGAAATGGCTGTGATGGTAGGTTAATGGTAAAAATTTTAATAACGACAATTCAGGTGAATTTTGTGCCAAGACCAAGCGGCACCAAATTCACCTGAATTGTTGTTATTAAAATTTTTACCATTAACCTACCATCACAGCCATTTCTTGGCCACCACCTTGGATTTCACATCTTTTTTCACCATAGCCTTTCTCAGGGCCGCACTTTATTTTTACAGCTTGGCTGTTTTGGATTAGATTTCACTTCTTTTTGTATTTGTATACCCCAAAGCCGGCCATAAATCCGGCCTATGGCCGGCTTTAGGGCTTTTTAACCTGTCATTTTTTCTTTACTACAGGAAGAAGAAAAGATGAAGCAGGGTGATTTCTTTGTAGCTAACCTCTCTGCAAGGTGATCCTTGTGGCTGATCCCTCTACCGGATGACTTGTTTGTAGCTGAACTCTCTACAGGGTGATTTGTTTGTAGCTGAACTCTCTACAAGGTGACTTCTTCTAGCTGATCTTTCTACAGGGTGATTTGTTTGTAGCTGAATCCTGTACAGGGCGATTTGTTTGCAGCTAAACTGCTACAATGTAACTTCTTCTAGCTGAACTCTCTACGGGTGGCTTGTTTCTAGCTGATCTCTATACAGGGTGACTTGTTTCTAGCTGAACTCTCTACAGGGTGATTTGTTTGTAGCTGAACTCTCTACAAGGTAACTTCTTCTAGTTGATCTTTCTACAGGGTGATTTGTTTGTAGCTGAATTCTCTACAGGGTGATTTGTTTGCAGCTAAACTGCTACAATGTAACTCCTTCTAGCTGAACTCTCTATGGGTGACTTGTTTCTAGCTGAACTCTCTACAGGGTGATTTGTTTGTAGCTGAACTCTCTACAAGGTAACTTCTTCTAGCTGATCTTTCTACAGGGTGATTTGTTTGTCTCTACAGGGAAATTTGTTTGCAGCTGAACTCTCTACATGGTAGTTTCTTTGTAGCTGAACTCTCTACAATGTGACTTCTTCTAGCTGAACTCTCTACAGGGTGACTTGTTTCTAGCTGAACTCTCTACAGGGTGATTTGTTTGTAGCTGAACTCTCTACAAGGTAACTTCTTCTAGCTGATCTTTCTACAGGGTGATTTGTTTGTAGCTGAATTCTCTACAGGGTGATTTGTTTGCAGCTAAACTGCTACAATGTAACTCCTTCTAGCTGAACTCTCTATGGGTGGCTTGTTTCTAGCTGAACTCTCTACAGGGTGATTTGTTTGTAGCTGAACTCTCTACAAGGTAACTTTTTCTAGCTGATCTTTCTACAAGGTGATTTGTTTGTAGCTGAATTCTCTACAGGGCAATTTGTTTGCAGCTGAACTCTCTACATGGTAGTTTCTTTGTAGCTGAACTCTCTACAATGTGACTTCTTCTAGCTGAACTCTCTACAGGGTGACTTGTTTCTAGCTGATCTCTCTACAGGGTGACTTGTTTCTAGCTGAACTCTCTACAGGGTGATTTGTTTGTAGCTGAACTCTCTACAAGGTAACTTCTTCTAGCTGATCTTTCTACAGGGTGATTTGTTTGTCTCTACAGGGAAATTTGTTTGCAGCTGAACTCTCTACATGGTAGTTTCTTTGTAGCTGAACTCTCTACAATGTGACTTCTTCTAGCTGAACTCTCTACAGGGTGACTTGTTTCTAGCTGATCTCTCTACAGGGTGACTTGTTTCTAGCTGAACTCTCTACAGGGTGATTTGTTTGTAGCTGAACTCTCTACAAGGTAACTTCTTCTAGCTGATCTTTCTACAGGGTGATTTGTTTGTCTCTACAGGGAAATTTGTTTGCAGCTGAACTCTCTACATGGTAGTTTCTTTGTAGCTGAACTCTCTACAATGTGACTTTTTCTAGCTGAACTCTCTACAGGGTGACTTGTTTCTAGCTGATCTCTCTACAGGGTGACTTGTTTCTAGCTGAACTCTCTACAGGGTGATTTGTTTGTAGCTGAACTCTCTACAAGGTAACTTCTTCTAGCTGATCTTTCTACAGGGTGATTTGTTTGTCTCTACAGGGAAATTTGTTTGCAGCTGAACTCTCTACATGGTAGTTTCTTTGTAGCTGAACTCTCTACAATGTAACTTTTTCTAGCTGAACTCTCTAAAGGGTGACTTGTTTGTAGCTGAACCCTCTACAGGGTGATTTGTTTGTTGCTAAACTCTCTACAAGGTAACTTCTTCTAGCTGATCTTTCTACAAGGTGATTTGTCTGTAGCTGAATTCTCTACAGGGCAATTTGTTTGCTGCTGAACTCTCTACATGGTAGTTTCTTTGTAGCTGAACTCTCTACAATGTAACTTCTTCTAGCTGAACTCTCTACAGGGTGACTTGTTTCTAGCTGAACTCTCTACAGGGTGATTTGTTTGTAGCTGAACTCTCTACAAGGTAACTTCTTCTAGCTGAACTTTCTACAGGGTGATTTGTTTGTAACTGAATTGTCTACAGGGCAATTTGTTTGCAGTTGAACTCTGTACATGGTAGTTTCTTTGTAGCTGAACTCTCTATAATGTAACTTCTTCTAGCTGAACTCTCTACAGGGTGACTTGTTTGTAGCTGAACCCTCTACAGGGTGATTTGTTTGTAGCTGAACTCTCTACAAGGTAACTTCTTCTAGCTGATCTTTCTGCAAGGTGATTTGTCTGTAGCTGAATTCTCTACAGGGCAATTTGTTTGCTGCTGAACTCTCTACATGGTAGTTTCTTTGTAGCTGAACTCTCTACAATGTAACTTCTTGTAGCTGAACTCTCTACCGGTGACTTGTTTCTAGCTGATCTCTCTACAGGGTGACTTGTTTCTAGCTGAACTCTCTACAGGGTGATTTGTTTGTAGCTGAACTCTCTACAAGGTAACTTCTTCTAGCTGATCTTTCTACAGGGTGAATTGTTTGTAGCTGAACTCTCTACATGGTAGTTTCTTTGTAGCTGAACTCTCTACAATGTAACTTCTTCTAGCTGAACTCTCTAAAGGGTGACTTGTTTCTAGCTGATCTCTCTACAGGGTGACTTGTTTCTAGCTGAACCCTCTACAGGGTGATTTGTTTGTTGCTAAACTCTCTACAAGGTAACTTCTTCTAGCTGATCTTTCTACAAGGTGATTTGTCTGTAGTTGAATTCTCTACAGGGCAATTTGTTTGCTGCTGAACTCTCTACATGGTAGTTTCTTTGTAGCTGAACTCTCTACAATGTAACTTCTTCTAGCTGAACTCTCTAAAGGGTGACTTGTTTGTAGCTGAACCCTCTACAGGGTGATTTGTTTGTTACTAAACTCTCTACAAGGTAACTTCTTCTAGCTGATCTTTCTACAAGGTGATTTGTCTGTAGCTGAATTCTCTACAGGGAAATTTGTTTGCTGCTGAATTCTCTACATGGTAGTTTCTTTGTAGCTGAACTCTCTACAATGTAACTTCTTCTAGCTGAACTCTCTACAGGGTGACTTTTTTCTAGCTGAACTCTCTACAGGGTGATTTGTTTGTAGCTGAACTCTCTACAAGGTAACTTCTTCTAGCTGAACTTTCTACAGGGTGATTTGTTTGTAACTGAATTGTCTACAGGGCAATTTGTTTGCAGTTATTATTATTATTATTATTATTAATATTTAATGGGCTTGTAGATGCCAAGGCAAGCTAACTTGCCAGGCTAGGCCGCAGGCCTTTGAAGGTGCCCATATCTAGATTGCTTCCAAAAATTATCCAAGCACAGCTTGAAGGTTGCAACTGTTGGTGCTGAAATGATAAAGTCAGGTAAGGAGTTGAACTTTGTACATGGTAGTTTCTTTGTAGCTGAAGTCTCTATAATGTAACTTCTTCTAGCTGAACTCTCTACAGGGTGACTTGTTTCTAGCTGATCTCTCTACAATGTAACTTCTTCTAGCTGAACTCTCTACAGGGTGACTTGTTTGTAGCTGAACCCTCTACAGGGTGATTTGTTTGTAGCTGAACTCTCTACAAGGTAACTTCTTCTAGCTGATCTTTCTACAAGGTGATTTGTCTGTAGCTGAATTCTCTACAGGGCAATTTGTTTGCTGCTGAACTCTCTACATGGTAGTTTCTTTGTAGCTGAACTCTCTACAATGTAACTTCTTCTAGCTGAACTCTCTACCGGTGACTTGTTTCTAGCTGATCTCTCTACAGGGTGACTTGTTTCTAGCTGAACTCTCTACAGGGTGATTTGTTTGTAGCTGAACTCTCTACAAGGTAACTTCTTCTATCTGATCTTTCTACAGGGTGACTTGTTTGTCTCTACAGGGAAATTTGTTTGCAGCTGAACTCTCTACATGGTAGTTTCTTTGTAGCTGAACTCTCTACAATGTAACTTCTTCTAGCTGATCTCTCTACAGGGTGACTTGTTTCTAGCTGAACTCTCTACAGGGTGATTTGTTTGTAGCTGAACTCTCTACAAGGTAACTTCTTCTAGCTGAACTTTCTACAGGGTGATTTGTTTGTAACTGAATTGTCTACAGGGCAATTTGTTTGCAGTTATTATTATTATTATTATTAATATTTAATGGGCTTGTAGATGCCAAGGCAAGTTAACTTGCCAGGCTAGGCCGCAGGCCTTTGAAGGTGCCCATATCTAGATTGCTTCCAAAAATTATCCAAGCGCAGCTTGAAGGTTGCAACTGTTGGTGCTGAAATGATAAAGTCAGGTAAGGAGTTGAACTTTGTACATGGTAGTTTCTTTGTAGCTGAAGTCTCTATAATGTAACTTCTTCTAGCTGAACTCTCTACAGGGTGACTTGTTTGTAGCTGAACCCTCTACAGGGTGATTTGTTTGTAGCTGAACTCTCTACAAGGTAACTTCTTCTAGCTGATCTTTCTGCAAGGTGATTTGTCTGTAGCTGAATTCTCTACAGGGCAATTTGTTTGCTGCTGAACTCTCTACATGGTAGTTTCTTTGTAGCTGAACTCTCTACAATGTAACTTCTTCTAGCTGAACTCTCTACCGGTGACTTGTTTCTAGCTGATCTCTCTACAATGTAACTTCTTCTAGCTGAACTCTCTACAGGGTGACTTGTTTGTAGCTGAACCCTCTACAGGGTGATTTGTTTGTAGCTGAACTCTCTACAAGGTAACTTCTTCTAGCTGATCTTTCTACAAGGTGATTTGTCTGTAGCTGAATTCTCTACAGGGCAATTTGTTTGCTGCTGAACTCTCTACATGGTAGTTTCTTTGTAGCTGAACTCTCTACAATGTAACTTCTTCTAGCTGAACTCTCTACCGGTGACTTGTTTCTAGCTGAACTCTCTACAGGGTGATTTGTTTGTAGCTGAACTCTCTACAAGGTAACTTCTTCTATCTGATCTTTCTACAGGGTGACTTGTTTGTCTCTACAGGGAAATTTGTTTGCAGCTGAACTCTATACATGGTAGTTTCTTTGTAGCTGAACTCTCTACAATGTAACTTCTTCTAGCTGATCTCTCTACAGGGTGACTTGTTTCTAGCTGAACTCTCTACAGGGTGATTTGTTTGTAGCTGAACTCTCTACAAGGTAGCTGATCTTTCTACAAGGTGATTTGTCTGTAGCTGAATTCTCTACAGGGAAATTTGTTTACTGCTGAACTCTGTACATGGTAGTTTCTTTGTAGCTGAACTTTCTACAATGTAACTTCTTCTAGCTGAAGTCTCTACAGGATGACTTGTTTGTAGCTGAACTCTCTACAGGGTGATTTGTTTGTAGCTGAACTCTCTACAAGGTAACTTCTTCTAGCTGATCTTTCTACAGGGTGATTTGTTTGTAGCTGAATTCTCTACAGGGCAAGGCCAGAGGAGACGGTCCGGTTGGTCAGGCCTGAGCCGGACCAATAATCTGGAGTTGAACCAACTAGCTGACCAGCTCGAACTATATTATTCTCATGCAATCTTTGGACGATCACTTCACATGTAGCTACGTACATTTTACAGATGTTATTGAAAATGCATGACACGAGTAGTTACCTAGTTTCTCAGCCTAACTAAAGCACAGAACTACATGTATAGTACCTCCAATTACCTTACAGTAGAGCATAGCATTCGTATGGTTTTGTACAGAAATGATTGTGGGTTATACGTACAGTACGTATCACATGTGTTGACAGTTGGCATTTATCACGTGTAAGGCAGGTGTTTTCTTTGATTCTAAACCAGCACACTTATATCACAATTCAATCTTCATAAAATAATCATTAGCATTCCTTGGCTTGTCTCTCTTGGCTTCTTTTACTGGGCAAAGGGCTGGCAGTGACAAACCAGATGACTCATTCCACGACAAGAAGCTGTACACCCATACATTACATGGTGGTCATCTGGATGAGATGTTGAGTAGAAATCACTCCTCTTCAACTACCCACTCCTGTCGAGATACTGAGCAAACTCTCAGTCTCACCCACATCGCGCCATTTTCGAATACTGATTGGTCTCGTGACTGTCCACCAGTATATTTACGCGATGATCCGTTCATTTCATACAAACCAGTATAGTAGTATACTGTATTTTAAATTTGTAGCTGTGTAGCTTTTTATTGTAGCTGTGTGTGAATTCACTGTATAGTACTTATATCCTAGCTAAAGGGGGCCATGCTGCATGGGTTCCTGTGAAATTTGGGGGGAAAGTTGCAAATTACTAACTAGTTGTACTTTTAAAGTTTAGCATCAATTTTAAATGTTAAGGCATTTTCAAGCCTTTAAATTGCAAAAATTCTGCAGCTCCTGGGGGTTGCACCCCCAGACCCCCCTTAAACTTCTAATAGCTAATTATAATTAAATGAACCATACAGCAAGTTTCATGCTGTGTCCCTTATATGTCAGGTCTACAATTATACATAGTATAGAAAGTCTGCAGAACAACAGATAGGCTTGAGCATATTTATATAGCTAGCTAGCAGTGAAATATCACTAAAATTGCATATCTGAGTGTCTAATTTTCAAAAGTTTCCTGTGGGGGCATGCCCCCAGACCCCCCTAGAATGCTCGTGCTTTGCACTTCGCAGAGTGTGCTTTGCACACTGTGCAACAGCTCCTCTCTCATTGGCATGTATATAGTAGCAATTTCAACATTATAGTCAATGGCCTGACCAACTCAATTTTCCCTCCTCCAGCCCTGCAGGGCAATTTGTTTGCAGTTGAACTCTGTACATGGTAGTTTCTTTGTAGCTGAACTCTCTACAATGTAACTTCTTCTAGCTGAACTCTCTACAGGGTGACTTGTTTCTAGCTGATCTCTCTACAATGTAACTTCTTCTAGCTGAACTCTCTAGAGGGTGACTTGTTTGTAGCTGAACCCTCTACAGGGTGATTTGTTTGCAGCTGAACTCTCTACATGGTAGTTTCTTTGTAACCGAACTCTCTACAATGTAACTTTTTCTAGCTGAACTCTCTACAGGATGACTTGTTTCTAACTGAACTCTCTACAGTGTGATCTGTTCATAGCGGAACTTTCTACTGGGTGATTTGTTTGCAGCTAAACTCTTTGCATGATTGTTTCTTTGTAACTGAACTCTCTACAAGGTAACTTCTTCTAGCTGATCTCTCTACAGGGCAATTTGTTTGTAGCTGAATTCTCTACATGGTGATTTATTTGAGCTGAACTCTCTACATGATGGCTTCTTTGTAGCTGAACTCTCTATTAGGTACCTTCTTCTAGCTGATCTGACTACAGGGTGACTTGTTTGTAGCTGAATTCCCTACAGAATAACTTGCAATGTAATATAACTGAGTAAATTATACATGCAGCTGAATGCTTTATTAGGGTGACTGTTCTATTAGAGTATCTCGATCTCGCATTTGCTGCACGTAGTTGCCTTTCGAATCATAACTCAGTGATTTGTAAACCGATTCTTCTGTACTACTGCAAGAACTTTCTATGATGATTATTCCAGCTACATACTGATTTTCAGCTCGTTGCTCTAATCGGTTTGCCTGGTAGACACGAAAACTAATAGTGTTTTTTTATTCATAAAAATCGATCGCGTAATTTTGACACAGGTTGGGTTTTGTGTCATATCTCCATGGTCTTTATCCCGATTCCTTTCAAACCACAAAAAGGCACTCCTACGATGGTTGCTCCTTCTACATGTCAATTTTCAACTGATTCTTCCAAGGCGTTTACCCTGTAGGCGTGACAGACCTTCGACCTTATTTTACGCAAATAATCGGTCATAACTCCGTGAATGTTCATCGGATTCCTACCAACGTTGGTACGGAGATCCGCCTTAATGAGCCCTTTAAGTGTGCCAAATTTCAGCCCAATCCGAGCACGCATTCGTGTTTTATGGCGAATGTTGCGAAGTGTGCGAGATGAAGAAGAAGAAAAAAAACGAAGAAATTAAAACGAAATTTTGTTCGCTCGTATCTCGGAAATGGCTGGAGCGATTTTCTTCAAATTTGGTATGTAGACTCCCCTAACTGGGCGGCACGTCTCTAGCAAATTTGGTTCCAATCGGATAAGGAATCACAGAGCTACATAGGTGTGAAAATTGCGTTTTCTTTCTTCCTGTTAATATACTCACGGTGTGGCGCGCCGGCTTCTTGGGCCGCACGACACACTATCGTGTGTCTTGATCAAGGTCTTTTGAGAACAGTAGCTGTTACACTTTAAGAAAATAAAGAACTACGCTGAATAAACATAACAATCTGCTGTATCAGCCATTTTCAACTCATAAAAGTGCTGAGTAATCCAGGTGGGAGCATGTATTAAAATTTTTGTACGACTAATAGACGATATGCACACTCTATTACTCGAACGAAAAATGATCAATTAAGTGTAGACGGCACAAAACTCGACGGTAACTTAAAAGCGGAAGTCCCATACAAAAGTATGGGAAGCAAATGCGGCTCGAGCAATAACTCACCACTCGAGCTAAGGACAGGCCATCTCGCTTGCCATACACTTCTTTTGCACGTCTACGCTTAATTGACCATTTTTTGTTCAAGTAATAGAGTGTGCATATCGTCTATTGCCTGTGCAGTGTAATGGAGGCCACACCACCATAAGTAACCAGGTATAGTTATGCTAAGGTTACACCACTTCTGTTTTTTCCATATATACTACCAAATCATATCAGAGTACGCATTGTGTAGTAGCTATTACACCTGTAGCTATGTAGTATTAACACTTTACAGAATAATACAAATATCGGATCAATAAAATCTGTATTGGCTCTTTAAGGTACGGATATCAGTACAACTGAAAAATCCTTATCAGTACATCTCTACTGCCATGTGTAGTGAACACACTTCCAAAATTAAATGAACACCAACATTGGAGACTGAGCATAAACATGTTTATGAACACTTGTGAACAAAGGCTATGAAAAGTAGAGGTGTACCAATATAAGAAAACTAAACTGATCCGATACCGATCCGATATGAGATTAATCATTTCGAAACCGATACAATACGAATCCGATATACCGATATAACTAAGTGTAGCTATTTGTATTTGAAGAACCACATATGCCATGTTCAACTTTATTTTAACTACTGAAGACAGTCTTAAGATTATTGGCTATGTTTGGTTACCCATGGTGGTGTGGCCCCTATTGACAACTCAGACTATAAGGCACCCACAAATATTTCAATACATGCCCCTGCCAAGATTAAGTCCAAATTACTCTGCATTTTAATGGCTTGCAGAGATGGTTGGTTGTTTTAAGCTGTGCTCTTGGTTCATCTTATTGCTGTTTCCCAAGGCTCACCACTATGAGTGTTTGGTGTATGATTGGTAAGCTTTGTGACAACAAAACAGTGATTATGCATGCACTCAGATGGCTTAGTGTGGCACTTAGATAGCTTTGCGAAAGACAAGGAAGTTAACTACTGTTTCCCACCCTTGTTAGCTAAATATTAGGGTTTATAATGTGGCTTGATCATTGGACAGTGTCCTCAAGATAGTTCAGTTGTATATCAATGTATCATATCAGTTTTTAGCAGCAATGTTGGCTCCCACCGATATAGTAGAAAGTTCTATATTGGCCACCGATATGATATGTATCGGTATATCGGTACACCTCTAATAAAAAGCACTGGTTAACATACACATGCACAACTGTGAACACCCATGAACATTTGTGAACCTGCTTGCACACTTATGAACATGTGTAAACATTGTTGTAAACATGCACAAAAGCACAACAGATTTGATGTGTGTGTTTGTGTGTGTGTGTGTGTCTGTGTCTGTGTGTGTGTGTGTCTGTCTGTCTGTATGTCTGTCTGTCTATGAATTGTGAACATTGCATATGTTCACTGCATGACAAACTTGTGAAAATATGTTTACAACTTGTGTAAATTGGTGAACATGCGTAAATCCATGCAACCATTGTCATTCATACGCATCTGCAAATACTGGTGTGAACAATGTTGAAATTCTGGTGAATGTCCTGTTTATATGTGAATTGAGGTATCTTGCTAAAACACATGGTTTGTGTTTTGCTATTTCATTTACTGTATTTATTTTGATTTTTACAGGTTGTGATAGGCCGACACCAAGTATGCAAGCAGTTATGTTGTTGATATAAAATTATTGTAGGATGTATTGCTTAATTTGTGCAGAGCAAAAATATGTCACCTTAGTTTGTATGGTTCTATGTAAATCCTATTCATAGCGTATAGTTAAGTACTATAACTAAACATGTAAGAACGTTGTTAAAAGCAGTGACATTATAGCAGTGAATTCATGCAGTGGTAGACACATAAATGTGGCAAGTATAGCTCTCCATAAAGTGCAGTAGAGTCTTGTGTAACTATGGCTTTGCTCAGATGCAAATTCACACTTGCAACTCCCAAGTTTCCAGACCCTCCTATCAAGTATACACTCACTCACTTTTGTCAAGTCAAGGCTGTTTTACTCATTACAGGTACCCCTCTTAACAAGCGGTTGTTTGTTTGATGAGGACAAATCTATGTACAAATAGTAACTAAATTATCTGGTCTATCACATACATAGCATGAAAACAAAAGATACTCTATTTCAGTAACATTTTTACAGCAGATAATTTTGAGTGTAGGACTGTATCCCATTTACCATACATCTTCTGCAGATTGTCACTCAATGCACTGTACAATTGGAGATGTATAGTAGTGGAAATAAAGTTTGTTGGTGTCCATATCATACAGTACGGTAGTACTGTATATTAGGGATCACGGAGGTTTGGGTCTTTCTGGCCAAAAAAATCAGATGAAAAGCTCAAGCCTGTAGCCTTAGCTGTTATCAAATTACACTTGCCTGAAGGAATCAGGCAGACAGGCAATTATAGAAAATTAATTCCATTGAATAATTTTAAAAATTGTAACAATTTATTGGAAGCATATGAAGGCACTTTTGGGATTGTATACCTAACCAATACTGCCAAGGGGCCAGGATGGTATTGTGAAGCTGGTTTTTGGGACTTCGTCCCAAGATGTATCTTTTGGCATACCGCAGTATGTACAATACATGCATCATGGACTTACCTTTGTTCTCCTTTGTGTCCCGTTTATTTCTACTAAGGTGTCAATTCGTGGTAGCGCAATACATAGCTTCCCATTTGTAAATGGGAATTGTCCATATTTTCCGTAGTGACTGAGTTGATTGCAGAGGTGTTTCTGATACTGTTCTTTATTTGTAGCATGCAGGCTGAACATGCACTGTGTAATGGGCTGAACATATATAGCTGAAAGTGAAGCATAATGGCCACTTCACTTCCAGCCAGTAATTGATAACTGGGGTGCATGTTCAGATGAAAACATTAATTCTGGTGCCTTTATTTTCTTTGATGCAGTATGCACGGGTTCACCAATCATAGTAATGTTACAAGGCTAGTGAACATTTAATCCCTCATGGACATAGACTGAAGTAGGATGAAATGTCCACTAGTATATCTGCAGATGAAGGCAACCTTCTTTGTTTCCTTACTTTTATCTTTCTATGATTCTTAAAATTCCTAAGTTTTCCTTATTATGTGCATACTTATACAAGGTCACCTTACTAGTGGCAACACTTGATGAGTGCATAGTACTCATAAAAGGATGCTCTGTTGGTGAGCACTCACAGCATTGTAAAAAGCGAGTTCCATCTTGTACTGAGTGTATGTATTTCCACTTACACATAAGATTTACATCTGAACAGTACCATACTTCCTGTTGACTAGCAGGTGGAAATTGCAGGACAACTTATGTCTGTTGTAAAGTTACCCAGTTTAAGTGGCAACTTTACCTCATAATCAACATTTTTAGTTTAATCCCCTGTACAGTGGTTTCGAATAGTTGGACAAAGGTTATTACAAATGGAAATGTGAACATTGAGCTATTTTATCAGTGTAAATGGCAATATAACTTTCTACACAATAGTAATGTGTTATTAATAACTCAGAATCCATGGCTGGAATGCAAAGTCAACACTCCAGGTGTACAACTAGCTAGAAGACAATCTGGAGGAGGAACAGTCTATCATGTAAGCCGCAATTTTTGTGTTGATATCCATTTTGTTAGTGACGTATAGTAGTACAGGAAAAATGAAGATGTATGAGGCTTCCTACATACAAGTGCCATAAACGAAATTTTAAAAATATAAATTATATATAAACACAATTATTTAGGTGAGCATTATTATTATCCACCTTGTTTTTACCATACTCTGTGGCTACAGCTATGTAGCAAAAATGCACAGAAACATAATAAAAGGGAAGCACTATAAGCATTTAGGAAATAATGAGGGTGCAGTGGGTACAGTGAGCATGAATGGTTGCTATGGCACTTCTGTCAAAAACATTAGTCATAATGAGGTACAGTGTATGTCTCTACAATAAAGCCTGGGAATTTTAGTAGCAAACAATTGCAAATGTATGATTGTGCATACATGATACACAATACACATGCAGTGATAATGGCACAAGCTATTTGAAACATACCAGACCCTTTTCAGTAGATGCACTGTAATTGATAAGTCTGTGCACTGAAACATCAGCCTGGTCAAGTGCAGTTTGCATCACATTGATAGAATTTCATGGTTGCACCATGCACCATGAAAATGTAATCACAATCTCCATTATTTTTTCTCAGACGTTTTGCACAGTGCAGTACATAACTTACATGCATAATTATAGTAATTGTTGGTAATATGATTGCAGGATGCAGAGAACTTGAATATAACAGTATTTACTAATCAACAAGGCTATTGCCGAAGAAATAATCTTGGTCTTACTTGTCAGGCATTGAAAGACAAATGGGGCCTAGATTTGTCAGTTAACAAGAAAGACGACATCATCCTAAATGGACATTGGAAGGTACACATCTGTGAATGCCATTCTGCCATTCCACCTTCAGATACTAATTCTGCTTCTTATAAATGATGTGCAAAATAACCTTTTGTTGAAAGATAATAAAATTTAAAACAGATAGTGTTAAACAGCCTATTTTGGTTGATGCTGTTTTTCCTGACTAAGGAGTAGAGACATTGAAGAATATATATTTTTGCTTTCCCATGGTAATTCATTGTTATGCACGTAAAAAGTGTAGTATCTTAGTGTTTATATTGCATACAGGTATCAGGATCATCCTCACGCTTAACAAGAGACAAAGCATATCATCATTACACATTACTTATACACACAAACTTGGAAGCATTAAGCAGTGCTTTAATGTCTGACATGGTAAGGTTTGTGGTGGTGATGTGGTAACATTTTGTTATTAAATGGGATAAGTGGCTTGCCATAAAGTTTGTTTATTAGGTATGATACAGAAGTCTAAAAATAGTACAATTTGTAATATCTAAAAATAAGTCTTGTAAATGCTGTGTCATTGCAGAGTGTGTTTTAAGGGGATTACTTTACTATCAATAATATTATTCTTCCTTTGCAATGTACAGGCTGATAGGATCACCTCAACTAGTGCTACTGCAAGCATCAAGTCTCCTGTAAGAAACTTATCTAGTGTTTGTACAGAAATAACATGTGAAGAAGCATGTGAAGCTGTAGCATATTATTTCAATAATAAAACTTTAGGAAAGGTATAGCATTATTTTCATGTGTGTACTTTGCAAGGTTAATTGTTACACAGGTGGAAACTATCAGCCCACAAGATGAAGACCAGTTTCCTGGAATTTTACAATTAACAGAGGAGCAAAAGGTACTGGTATACATATTGCAGCATTTAACACTAATTTTATTTAAAGAATAAGAGGGAAAGTGAATTGCTGGTGCTGAAATGAGCTAGCTTACTATTGCAATGTTGCAGTACAGCTAGATATTTAAGTGCAATGTTATTTTTGTGGAGATTACTAATGCACAATGAGATGGTTATTTTAGACACAAAATTATTTTTTGCTAGTCTTGATGACATCATGCATAAGAAAGAAGAGTTCAAGTTTTACTGATTTTAATCAACCAAACTACAGCAGCTTAAACTTAGGGTGTAATTTGTGTAACGTTTTAAAGAAGACACCCTTGCGGTCTGTGCACTTTGTAAGTGATCATGAAAATATACTTGTCAATCTTACATGGCCCACTGTTAGTACCTGTGAGCAGTTTCGTTGCCAGAACAACTGTTAGGCATTATACATTTTTGGTGTATATACTTTATATTCTACTAATATATATGTCTTGTAGGTAAATTCTGTTTACTATATATATATATGTAATAATTATGCTTGTGCCTTCCTTGGGTTCACAGATCCAGTGTCAAATACTTGAACAGCCTGCCAGAGGCACGTAGTAGGATAAATCTCACAATTACCAAAGTGCAAAATAACAGTCGGAGATCAGGCCATTTATGTTAAATGCCAAGTGCAGAAAGAATGTCCTTTCATAGTGTAGCATGTAGAGTTTAAATGTGTGATATTAGGCTAAAAGGAAGGCCAGACATTATAGAATTGGCATGTAATTAATTACTGGTTAGTGGGACCACAAGCCATGCCCAAGGTAATTATATATGTAAACACTGAGCAGCTGAGGTTAACAGTACTATAATAGTGACAGCCTACTTGTCTGTATGGAAGGTAACAAAAAGTACTTATAATCTGTTAGCTAGTATTAGTTTTTACTTTTGCTATATATATAAACCTGTATGTCCAGCTTACAAAATGAACAGTATACCTAGCTAAAGGATCTCTTTCATGTTGTAATACATCATAGCAGCATTGAACTCCCTCTATATATTACAATGAGGAAAATTCATTAATTTACAGAAAGTTGCTTATGTTTCAAGAGAAGTCCTCACAGACAGTATGTGGTTGAGATTTGATCAGTTGCACAGCACATTGCTGACTTCAATGTTTGAAACAAATGGTTGAGATATCAGAAAGGGATGTAGAATAAAGGAAACAACAAGCAGTAAATGTCCAGGCAAATTGTTTGATGTGCACTCATTTTTCACTTCATACTGACAGTACATCAGGATATGTCTGAAAAGTAAATTCGCAAATGTTCCCATTGTACACATTCAACACCTACTGGCCTGTCCAAGGTGTTGCAATTGCCTTCACAGAGTCATAGACAGTAGACATGTCTGTAACTGTAGTACAAGCTGTTATAACCAGCTGTCAACAAGTTGAAGGCTGAAACTTGGTAGTTGGATAGTGTAGTAACTTTGTGCTGGCATCAAAATACCATCACATGCAGTCTAATAGCATTTAGTGTAATGCTGCAACATTAACCACACTGGAGATATGGCTAATCAAACTACTGTGTGTAGATGGTAGGCAATTGTGGAAGAGTTTCTTTCTTTGCAATGCTTGGTACTTATTTTATTATGAAATTCATGATGAGTAACAGCTCTCAATAGTTTGAACATATAATAGTCATATAAAGTGTGTTCATATACTGTCCAACATACTGGACTGACTGTCGTAGGTTAATGTTGTAGCAAACATTATTATCAGCATATGCAAATTGTTTCAGTGTTAATATTGACTTTTAAAGGAATGTTTTGTTGATAAAACTACTATTATGTAAGCAAGAGTTTCTTTATGCCATGAGGTCTGGCGTGTAATAATAATTTCACTTAGTTGCACTATGTGTACTGATTATTGTATGTGTTGCTGTAATATAGGACTATGAATGGCTGTTTGGTAAGACTCCACCATTTGTTGTACGGCACTCGTTCATAGTTGTGCAAGATCAAGTGTCTATAACAGTGGTGAGTAATGTGCATCCAAGGTAAATGCTCCTAAAACAAGAGGTTTTTCACTTATGTAGAAATCATACATTGAAGTCCAGAAGGGGATGATCAAAGAAGCTGCTTTCACTACTGATTCGTCTGTTATTCCTTTATACATGCTAGCATCTCTACAACATACAGTGAAAGGTGAGGAGTGTATATTATGATAGTGACTTGTAAAATTTGTGAATCATTGGACAACTATTACATGATAATACTGAGGACACCTGGCAACTTTAGAGTGGTTGTTGGTTCCAGTTTTTATGTATCATGGTACCCAATTCTCACACATGACAAATCAAAATCACAAATTTTAGTACAAGTACTCCATTTATATCTGAAATGTTATCATCATACATCAGGAACATTGAAAATCTTCAGCTCAAAAATTTTGGCACAATAAGTCTTTGATAAATGTGGCCCGCTGAGCACAAACCAGTCATTTTGCACATTCAACGAATTCCATTTTATTGCTTCTCTTTTGTCTATAGTAACAAAGGAGTGGACAGCCAAAGTTTCAGCCTTTTGTAATGAACAGTTGTGGACTTATAGCGCTAGACAGTTGGAAGTTGGAACAGGAGTAATTCGATTTGTACAGCAAAAATACAGCAAATAAATTACAGGCGCTTATTTATAACTCATGACTGCAACAAGCTATGAAGACGGGGTTCTGTTCACCATGAACTGGAAAATCAATCAAGGTATAGTGTTTACCCTGTACTTCTCCGTGCAGAGTAAGAAAGTCATTCCAACAATAAAATGACATTGGTAAACTTTATTTCTACAATACTGCATTGTAAATTTAGTGCTCGTAATGGATGAATTTCATAATAACAAAAGTTGCCCGTAGCTATCTGAATTTTACAATATTTGTATGGGTAAATGTATATAGTAACATCTCCAAATTTTAAAAGGATATCATATATAGGTCATGAGATATAACATTTTAAAGTTTGTCATTTTCCCATACATTGTCTATGAGAGGGGGCAACAGTTGCCCCTTCTGGGCAATCACATAAATAATGTGTGAGAAAACAACAAATTCGTCATTTCTCAATTTAACATTATTTGTAGGTGTGAATCTCACAAGTAACTTCTCCAAATTTGAAAATGATAGAGTATATAAATCATGAGATACGACATTTTGAAATTTGTGGTTTTCCCATACATTATCCATGTGATTGCCCAGAAGGGGCAACTGTTACCCCCTCCCATAGATAATGTATGGGAAAACTGCAAACTTAGAATGTCATATCTCATGACCTATATATGCTATGCTTTTAAAAATTTGAGACATTGCTTTTGACATTCACACCTACAAGATAATGTAAAATTCAGGTTGCTAGGGGCAATGGTTTAAAATTCCTTATCATGAAACTTATCTATTAACAAGCCATACGCTGTACGGAAACAAAACAAACATTTTTTACTCCCCATGAAATGGCCAATCTGATGGTACATGGGTTTGATTGAATTGATCTTTGTTTAGTGCATACTGATGCAATTAAAATGTGCATAAATTCTTTATGTAGCATGCATATTTTTTTACTGTTTTATTGCAAAATAAAATTTTGTGAAAACAGCCGGTTTTCGCTCAGCGGGTCAAAAATGACAAAATATTATTATAACAAATTTTTAATGAGAAAAATATGTAGCAGATTGAAAACATAATCTCAAAGGAGGCTGAATTTCTATGAATGAATGCTATATTGGTAGCTGCTAGCTAACTAAGAACACTATCAGCTGGATCTGAGCGTAAAGTAACATTGGACATTGACATAACTAGCCACACTCAAGCTGGAGATCAGCGGATGCCTACTGTACTGAAGCACCCAACAAATACTCTTTAGGTTAGAAAATATATTGATTAATAGATATGCAGAACACTAGCAGCTGTATCCGAGGCTCAAGTAACAATAACGTTGACATAAATGATGCCTAGCTAGCCACACTCAAGCTGAAGCTCCTTGGATGCTTACTGTATTGAAATTATACTACCCCAATCAACTTTGTTTTTGTCTAGTTTGATGATACATTTAATCACTGTCCCACTAGGAACCTGCAACTGAAAGCTGGTGTAATCCAGAAACTTTGATATAGCCAAAAAACAAAAAGATTTTAAAGACAATTTTCTGTATGTGAACATGGACTACCGTCATTCCTTGGGGGCATGCAAAGTTAGACCACAAAACTTTTATTGTAGTCACCCACATAGAATGAAAGTAGTGCCAAATCTATGTACACATTTAGTGTATATGAAGTGGTATAGTAATACATGTAACTACAATTATTATGCAGCCATTGATGTAACTATTTGACTTTTTATCACAAAATGTTACTTACATATGCATATGATGTTTCTGTTGTCAGGAACTCGATTGTGGCCAAGTGAATTGTCATATACCTTAGCAAGATTCATTCATGATCACAACAACAATTTATCACAAACTTTGTGTGAAGCATGGTTTACATCACTCTTCTACAAGTGATACTATAATGCAACTCAATATGTCATGAGTATGTTTTATATTGTAGTATAGCAGCACTTCACAAACTATACGTAACATGCATATACAGTTAAACATTTGTCACTGCATGATCATGCAGGTAAACAAGGTCACACAAACATAGCAAATTTATGTGATGTATACAAGACCCTACATAATGAAGCTATACCTGCGTAACGTAACCAGAATATATATGGTTTGCTTTGACAAAAAATTAGGTTGTGAAAAAGGATTCTATATACTATTGTATACATGAAAGCCTGATACATGTATAATTATGCACACCAAAACTTGACAGTCCAACTATACATTTAAATAATTGGATTACTGTGATCAGTATAATATTAATGGGTGATAGGATCTATAATATTCAATCTTTTAAACTTTCATGCCTGTATTTCATCAAGGGCGGATCCAGGACCTGGCAAGGGGAGGGATACAAACAGGCCAAGTTGTAGGTGGTTGGGGAAAGCCACCTGCAGATTCCCTTGTTAGCTAGTTGCTGCATTTTTGAAGCAGCAAATAATACACCTCTTAAAAGTATCTCACTGTTGATTTTTACCATTTTGGCCTTTGCAGATGGTTGTGAAGTCTTAAAAGCTGTTTTAAAGGCTCTGAATGCCTTAAACAACAGCAACACGATAATTATTTTTAGAGGCGCTTAGTGCGTACGAAGGTGCAGGGTGACAATTTCATAACTAGTTTGACGTTGGTTCGCGTTGGTTCGCTTTGGTTTCAGATATATTGTAATAAATGCTAATAAAATGTGCATATTTTTGTGAATTATATAAGCTGATCTTGGCCTGACAAAGTATTTTAATCAGAAGTATGGCTCCTCCACAAGGTGAGGGGAGGGTCATTTGCTCCAAATGCCCCATCCTGGATCCCCCATTGTTCATTACCATAAATGGGGAATGTTTAGTGGTTAAGGCTTGCTGAGACTATTCGCGGTAAAAGTTTCACGGTAAAGCTTTAAACATAGCTATACAGTAGACTGTATTATTATCAATTTAGCAAGGAAACTTTTGCAGTTTGCTTTGAAACTGCAAAAACACAAAACTTTTGCCCAGCTAAACTTTCCCCATTTACAGTATGTATTACGTACTTTCTATATAGATCAATAGTATAGTAAGCAGCTATGTTGTCTGGCTATCTGGATTGTAACCTTACTATTTAAAGTACTTATACATCCATGAATGCTAGTTATAGGAAAACTGGAGAATCAGCAACATTTTGTTGAAAGTTAAAACATTTCATAGCTTTGATTCCTTATTTGCCAAACACTAATACAACTGCATGAACTTTAGTGAAACCTAAAATAAAGCAAACTGTACAACACAGTAAAGTATCAACACAAGTTTATAACAACTTAGTGTGTGTATGCATGTGCGTGTGCATGCGTGTGTGTATGTGTGTGTGTGTGTGTGTGTGTGTGTGTGTGTGTGTGTGTGTGTGTGTGTGTGTGTGCATGTGCATGTGTATGATGTGTCTCATTCTGTACTTATCTATACAAATCCACTTGCACTGCAAGGAAGTCAACTCCAAAACATGAAGCTACAAGTATCATACAGAGAAATCCTATTGAAATATAAGTATGTTACAACAAATTCAAAACTTCTTAGCAACAAACCTCTATCATGGCTGGACAGCTCTTCTAACAAGATAGTCAAACAAGTCAACTAATGAATGTTAAGTGTAAAACCACTTGAGTGAACAGTCAATAAAATATGACTGGTGTGCATGTCACTCCTCACTAAAACTAAGGTGTCAGCCACACTGAATAAAACTCAGTAAAATAGTAATGTAACCAGTTAACGATACTCTTAGTATTACTTTTTACTACCAATCTTATGACTGTGGTCACGAGGTGATTTAACCATGGTACTTCTCTTCTTGGTGTTTTCCATATCTACTAAATACTGTGTCTCATCCAACAGGCTTCCACATACTTCGCTTTTAGCATTTACAGGATCTCTAAGTGAACACTGATCAGCTGAAGACAATGGGATTTCTTCACTGTCTTGTTCACCACCTGTAACAATCATTTCAAAAGCATGACCAACCTGTTTTAGACATATCCTTGACTATAGATCATATGTGACCAGATCCAACACAATCACACAAGCCTAAATTTACAGTATAAAGCATTGAACACAATGGATGAAATACTTGTGTATTATTATTATTATTGGAAAAATTCCCTAAATTTTTTGTACGCCTTTTCTTAGTGCAGGGAGGGACTAACAATAAAAACCTGGATATCATCTTATTCACCTACTCAAGAGGAGTTGGAAAATCTTTGTTTTGTTGCAGGACATGTAAGTTACGGGTGTTTGTTTATGTCATGTCGAACTGATCATATGCGATCGATCTTTCTTCACAAATTTTGCTTTTGTATGCACTGAATAAAGGTGAATAAAGGAACATTTTATCCAGTAATCGATTCCACTATTCATAGCGAGCATGATGGTGCAAAGTTTAACTCTGTACGTCATTCTGCTCATAAGTTACAACCATTTTAGTAAATGCCTGTAATTTATTTGCTGTACACAAATCGATCTTTCTGTTGTTGCTGCTTTGTGGTTCCAAAAGCTATTGGCATATCAGGCTAAAACTTTGCCAAAGGGTACACTTGGCTAAGTACATTATAATTATTTAGGAATTTGAAAATGCACGATTGTGTCCGGTTTTCGCAGATCTGGTCACATATTAGCTGTAACTAGGGATCACATTGGTATAATTTCACTGCGTGGTTACCGTTCAATTAGAGTATCTCAATTTAATTTTCAGGCAAAATGTGCAAACCTTATGTCCACTTCACAAGAATTGCAGCCTGCATTTTGCCCATTACTTTTACCCACTTTCTATGCCACAAATTTGCCATTAATTTTATCTGTAACGAAGATAAGAATTACTGTTCAGCCAAACACTTTTAATGATACGATTGATCTATCAATATCCATGTAATTGTCATACATACTATGTTGCACAGATCAATTTGAGGGCAGTGTGTAGTATCTCAAATTAAGACACATGCATATATGGCATAATATATGAGACCCCAGACATAATGTGATCAAATCATTCAATCTCATTTTCAACCCTCTATAATTTCTACTGTTATTTCAAGAGATAGCACCAGCATGTTACACATTACTGTACACACATTTAGACCTCGGAAATTAGGGCACTGAATAATAGCACCTATAATATATGTACATAAACTAAAACCTTAAATCAGGACATCATAATGACAATTTATAAGACCCCTTCACCCCACTAAAATAGGCATGCTGATAATCAGGACACTTGTCCATGATTCTATATTATTTGTATTGGTAAAACATGAAATTAAATTACAGCACATACCCACAAATATGGAGACATAAATAACCAGGACACTTGTGCAATGAGACAGAATATAATATATCCTACTGTCTATTTTGTAAAGGTAGTACTTACAGAATAGTCATTACAAGCCTTTCACACTACTGTAGAATACATATCGAAGCTGGATCAGACGATTTCACACCTGAACCAGATTGATTGCAATGCACATTCAATCTGGCTTCATGCCAATCCACCTCGAGAGGTGAATTGGCCGGACTTAATGCGCATTAGCTCAATTAGCAAGGGGGCACTGTACAGTCTCGAGATATCTTGTGCAAAGCATGGCTATTGCGTCAAGACTAAAGTGGTGGCATACCTAGTGTTATACTTGGCTGGCCACTAGAGTAGTAGAGTAGAGTTGTTAGCCTATAAATAAAAGAAAATGATATTACTGTAGTATACTCCATACTGATACAATTGAATGATCATTGCTAATGTTTCAAATACTTTCAAAGCAGGGTGCTTTGCTCTTCTGTTGAGTTTTGATTACACTGATAGCTACGTAACTCAGTACAGATAATTATTGTTAATTGCCAATCCCTTGTTCTTCACTCCTTGTCATGTTTTTTTTTGTAAACACACAACCTCACTTCTATTGTATTGTCTCCTATAGTTTGTATACAATCAAATAGGGAAGACCACTAGGATAACCCCATCTCTAAAGCTGGAAAGAAAAGCATTAGCGAAAATGACATGGTTAATGTTGTGTAGTTAGCTATTCTTGTACAATCATGGTATAGTTGAGTAACTTATCCAGACCACGTCTTTAATTATTCTGGGTAGCTGATGGTTGGGCAAAGAAGTCTGATGCCTTGGTCTGGTTATATATGCCACTAAATTTAACCATGCGGCTGCAGTGAGATAACTATATATTATCTTGGCAAAATTAATACAGTCAAATGATTTGAAAATAATTACTTTGTACAACATAGGAGTCTAATTCTGTGTACCATACAGATTATCAAATTGTTTTACACCCATTCACACTGTCCTTGGTTACTTTAATTTCAACTTGACCCAATCTGGGTTGAACTCGAGTCAATCCTTGTTCACACTATTGCCAGAAATGGTGCTGGGATTGTGCGTACGTGGTCAGTTTATTATAGCCAATGTCAGTACCATAATTCGCTTTATTTTCATGCAAAAAATTTTGTGATAAAACTTTCGTGTAAAAATATTTTCGTATGATTTACGTGAATGACTACTCTATTAAAGTAGTTCGATCTTATTTAAAATTTTTGTGTAAGAAATTTTTGTATAAGTTTTGCATACAAAAATTATTTTACAGTGAAAAAAAGCTAATTACGGTAGAAAAAATGGTTGAGAGTCTACCGGAACATAGAAGCATAGATGTCTTACAATACATTGTTGCCATGTTGTAGAATACTATGAATGTAAAAATACTTGCTGTGCTTCCAACAGAAGCAATTGACCTGCCAGGAACGTATTGTATCCTGAAACCATGCCAACCAACCTTGTCTAGATCTAGATATTGTTGTGTAGTGCTGGGCTCAGTTTGGCACTGCTTGATTAATTCACACTGCAGTTTATTTCATGCTGTATCATGCTGTACCCAGGTTACAAGGTAGTGTGAATGGGGTGTTATAAGGATTTCCTACATGTGCACTACTACAAACAGGACCATGGGCAAGTGCTATCATTATCAAAGTGCTGTAAGTAAGGTGTGCTGATTGTGGGATCTAATATTATTACACACTAATACGTATACAATGGGAAAATTCATGGGACTAGTACTGAAACCTAGTCTGGTAGTGCCCAGACTTTATGCAAGCAAAAGAAGCAGGGTGGACACTGCCACACTAATAGGCTTGAGTACATTATGCTTTTAAAATGATTCTTCCTGGAAATTCTTTTTTATTTCCCAAAATTATTCCTGAATATTACCTGCAGTAATTCCTGGAATATAGTAAAAGTGACATGGATTTTCTCCTGCAACTGAAAGTATAATCATTTGCATGCATAAAAGTAATGCATATGCATAAAGATCGAGATATCCCAATATATGCAGCAGTCACAAAAAACTTGGTGACTGTTTTATTAGGGTAAGTGACTGCTCTATTAAAGAATCTCAATCTTTTTCATGATTTTTAATGTTTGAGGATGTGCCTTACTGCCCTTACAAAATTCTCTGCAATATTACAAGAAGAATACGTGAATTATTCCTAAAGATCATCCTATTATTCTGGAATTATTCCTGATTCTTTTTGCCACCGATTATTCTAGAAATTATTCTGGCATAATGTACGCATGTCTACACACAAACTAGGACAATGAACTAGGACACTGAACAAGTGTCCTTTTATTAGCAAGGTATCCAGTTGAAACTGAAGTAGTGCTACTGATCCAGATGACCCACTATATAGCCTGAAGTTAATTAAAACAACAGCATTCGTCAAGGACTACACTATGGGGTTGGGTGTTGGCAGTATTATCACATATTGTTTTCAATTTGAACCAAATTGTAAAACAGATAGGACTAAACTTTCAGGTTTTGCATGTAGGCTAGCTACAATAAGTGGGTGTAATGCTATATTCTACATGAATCTACAGGGCACTTATAATGCCTTTTCACACTTAATGCGGAATGCGCATTGAATGCGGATCCAGCTGTGGTCAGACTCACAGACTGAGAATGGATTGAATGTGCATCAGTCCATTTCACACTACGTGTGCAGTATAACTGAATTCAATTCACTTTCAAGTCTGGAAATACAAATAATTATTATGAACTCTTTGACATATGGGGCGGCATAATGTGTAGTTCTCACAATAACTAGTAATGATTTTTACAGAGTCAAGACACGTGTGCAGGATAGACGTAGTAATGTAAAAAGTACTATAAATTAAAAATGTTACCATGCAAAATTCAATGCACTAAAAAGTTAGTATGAATTAACTTTTGTGCTGCACAGAAGGGCATACAAACACAATGTACGTGCACAACACAAACAAGTAGCTACACACCACACATTGGTTCATACCTTTTAAAGTACTAGAGGCCTCACTCAAACTAGCTTTACTACTACTGCTCATGGTTCCAGATCCTTTTTTCGAAAGAATACCCCCAGATGATTGGGTCTGGCGCCTGCCATGAACAAATTCGTGGCCATGCAAGCTCGAGGTTAAAGAAGACATGCTGGTAGTCTCAACAGGATTAACACAACACATATCACCTACATCCTTCGCTCGCAATCTTTTACGATTTCTTGGTGATCTCACAGCACTCTGCTCGCCATCTTGACTATTAGCGATAGCATCAAAACTTTTAGGGGAAGTAGGCGGATTTTCATTATAAAATCGTTTTATTTTGCCTTGTTTCCCTGCCATAAATATGAAGATCGAGGACGGATCGAGTACAGTATTATACTTACGTTTTGGCGGTACTGCGCGCGCGGACACTTTAATACTTATCTTCTTTACTGTTTATCCCTGCTTCACTAATTTTAGAACATTACGCTATTTAAGGTACTATTCTTTATTTTATGTATACTATTTTAAGACCTGAACGTAATGCTAGTGGCACGTGATCTCTGGATTTTAATTATTAAAATAATTAAATAACCAATTAAAGAAACCAACAACAACATGGTACACACATTTATCTAGCTACAACTATATTTACTGTGTGAACTTCGAAGCGTGGGGGGACTACAGACTACACATATTGAAGTTGATACAATCCCCTTTCCCCTTTAATAGTAAGGGAAAAGGGGATGGTCATCAACTTCAGGGTGCTGATCAGCACCCTGATCTCTGGATTGGTTATGCTAATGTACGTGCATGCCGAAACAAACATTTCGTTCCCAGCCATGCAAGCAGGCCGACGATATGTTTACGTGGGCCCGGCTGGACACGATCGTGATCAGCGACCGGCCCGCGCTGCAGTGCATAATTATGAGTCAGAGATTGAGTGGTCAAACTTAGTCGCGCGCCGCTTATAACATTTTATGAATGATTTCAATGGAAGATCAATACCGGGGCTCAGAAAAGCACGAAGTACTCCTGCACTGGATAGATCTTCAGTAGAGGAAACATGTGAAGGGGTGCAGCAAGCCAGCCTGAGTCTTGCAATAGTTTCGCGTCAAACCAACGCCGCGCGGCGAAACAGAATTCGTGACTCCACACGATTTCAAAAGGTCTATTGAAGCAGTGGATAGCGGTGAAACAAACTCCAAAAGTAAGTGTATTGAGGCTATAGCTACATGTATTACAAAATCTTATAATACACAGTGGTATAGTAATGATTTACCGTCCTTATCCGTATGCATTGTTTGACTTCGACAGTAGTGGTTGAAGATGCTTCAACTTGTTTGGGACCCCTGTTATAATGTTGATGTAGACAAATTGGAAAAAATCCAGCGTAGAACAGCCAGGTGGGTCATCAGTGACAGGGGCGTAGCCAGGATTTTTTGAAGGGGGGGTTCCAGCACCAGCATTGAATTACTAGAAGCAGGAGTTTGGGGGCGCAGCCCCCAGCCGCTGAGAGACTTTCAATATTTTAATAAATCAAAACTCAGCAAATTGCTATATATTTTATGCAAAAGTACATTAATTATGATGCATTAAGTGCCCCTGGAATGAAGGTAGTACTAGATAAAGTGACCTAGTGGAAACAGACAGCATGACACATATATGGTAATCTGTAAGTGATGGTTATATCTCACTGTGGTATAGGAGCCATGAATCCACTAATACAAATGACAATCAAAACAATATAACTATACAAATATGCATAGCATGAATTCATTTTGCATAACACAAGTGATAAATTACTGGAGCTCTATATCTTTAAACACTGCACACCAAAGTTATAGCAGTATAAGGTCATTGCATTTAATGTTGGAATGTCTGAAAAACTTCATATGGACATGGATATTTACATGCATGTTCTATTAGAGTATACCCAACTGCTCTATTAGAGTATATACCTGACTGCTCTATTAGAGTATATCGACCTTTTTAACAAGTTTTGAAGAGGGCTCATGTTACCTCTGTAAATCCTTCCTTGAGAGTTTATCAATTGTTGTGCTGTGCCATTATACTATATTGCTCACTCATTTTGTCCTGCCACACTAAATGGTGTGTTAGGATCCTGCTTGCAGAAGTCTAAATTTTACAGTGGGGTTCCTGAACCCCCCGGAACCCCCCCTCGCTACGCCCCTGAGTGATTACAACAGAACTCAGTAGCTCCGTGACACAAATATTAAATCAACTATCCTGCATGGCCTACCCTACGGACACGACGAAAGATATCTAGACTGCAACTGCTCCACAAATCCTCAATCAAGACATATCCCTATCAATTCTCCCATATTATCAATCTGCATGTAGAGAGACAAACAAGACACTATCATCCCTTGCATTTTATCCTGCCCACACCATCAACAACATCTTATCAACAATCATTTTACTCAAGATCAATCAAAGAATGGAATGAACTGCCTGAATTTATTATAGAGATGACAAACTATGATGAGTTTACAACTAACTTGATATCACACTTTACAAACAATCAACACCACATTAGTTAGTATATAATTGTACCTAATACTGTGATTCCCTTTTTTTCCTGGGCACACCAGCTGTGCTGACTGCCCAGTAATCATAAATAAATAAATAAATAAATAAACTACTCAGAAATTCCATGATTAGTTTACAGTTCAATAGCAATTAATAAAATTTGTATAATCCAATCTAGTTTAATCATTGTGAATAACAATTCATATGTTTAGTCCATTGCATGTATGAGAAGCAACTATATAGAGAAGCAACTATATAGCTATCATGGGTATTGCAAGAGAAGACATCATGCAGTTGCTATACAGAAGTGCTTTCAATGTACTTGCTCTCACTTGTCTTTTTCTTACATCCGGTAGCTTAATTGAGCAGGCAATTTCTGGCCCTGCATGTGGTGAGGAAACAGACCCATGCATATACACAAACAGTCAATCACCATGCATGCATGCAAGTTACACTATAACATGTATAAATTACTTGTGCTATACACATAAAGTACATTGGTTATGATGAGAAGAGGAACACATCATCTGGTCTCTCTCTTGTGTGATAGCACTGTCTTTCTGTATAAAAGCAGTGATTAAAATGCTTCAAAAAACAAACCAAAATCTTATACATTTACATGGTCTGCTTTCCACTGGTGTGTGCTTGCGGCCATAGGACCATCATGCTACTGAAGTTACAAGATACTGGCCTTCCATGTTAGTAGATAATTGTGATTCATTGTTCAGCTAATGTATATGGGTTTGTCGTGTGCTTGAGGGGGTCATCAGTGTACAGTTTGCTGCCCCAATAATGGTAGCTTCCCAACTGCAGATGGGATTTTGATGTGGCTAAGAAGAGAGACAACTATGAAATTTAAGGGTGGTACTGGGATACTTGTGGCTACCACTTCAAACAGTGTTAGAATGATACAGAAACCTCAAGCCTCCCTTGGTCTATTGCATCATACTAAAAAGTAATAGCACCTTCTCTTAATCAGTTGTTCTATATACTAAGAACAAAAAATGGTCCAGGATGATAGTGAGTGCACATAAATATTGTGCCACCCACATTGCATCATACATGCAGTTTCAAAGTTACAAGAGCCATGAATCTTGGTGACAGATAAAAAGAGGAATGTAGATGTGCCTGCAGCTATCACTCTGAGATGGTTGAT
This sequence comes from Dysidea avara, assembly GCF_963678975.1. Lineage (NCBI taxonomy): Eukaryota > Metazoa > Porifera > Demospongiae > Dictyoceratida > Dysideidae > Dysidea > Dysidea avara. Next base: position 34,684,691 of record NC_089278.1, read on the forward strand.
ACATAATATATCATAAAGTGTTATAATTGAATAGGTTGAGTTGCCTATGAGATGACATAATCACTTCACTATATATATAGTTTGAGATGCTTTTCTTTCAATGCACATTTACAGTACTTATAATTGGGGCCATCAGCTTTGCAGTTGACTACATCCGATTGCAATAAAATTTGTCACTTGTGCAGTAGAATTTGTTGCCTTGGCCTTTGAAATAGAATTATTGTATTGCCCTGAATTATGACCGGTAATGGATCAGGAGCACATCAAACCCCGCTATCGATTTCGACCTTAACGCCTATATAATCGCTGCCCAGATGTAGCCTGGGCTACATACAAAATGTAGCCCGGGCTGCTCCTTTGAACTAAGGTATACATGTTTATTAAATAATTGCTAAGTGCTTCCCAACCATTAACTTTTTCCAAGAACTAGTTAGTCAAATTAACCACCAGACTGGGCCAGTTTCTGCATGCCTTTATTGAATCTAATCATACAGTACAATAGTAGTGATCAGAAAGATGACCCCAAGGGAGATATTTCTCCTTAAATGTGATACTTTTATAACACTTCCAAAAAGTTGCTACAAAACTTCTTATTAATGGAATTTTCTACTGACTGACTGCCTGACTCACTGATGCCTTCAGACAAACATAACTTGATAATGCATGGCTAAGGTTATGGGCTTGATTTTTTCACTTTTAATATTACTTCAGTCCAACAGGTGCCTTTTGGCATACCGCAGTATGCACAATGCATGCTTCATGGATTTACCTGTATCCTCCTTTGTGTTTCATTTCTCTTAACTGACAGCACAACACAGCATAATTCATACATAAATACTGACTGTATTTGTTCCGTCTATGTTTAGGTGTTGGAACTAATAGTCCAAATATTCTATCTTGGCTCAAACAAAAACAGACCATAGCCCCCAATAGTGAATAACATTAGTCATTTGTAGATTTGAGGTTAATTTTGTCTCGTTATAAGGAGTTTTTAAAAATAGTTATTCCAATACTGAATAAAGATGGGATTAGAATATTAGTATTGGAACACTATTTTTGCTGTGCAAGGTGTCGATTCACAGTATTACAGCATGATGGCTTCCCTGTACTTGTAATGAGAATCGTCCAAGTTTTCCATTGTGACTGGATTGATTGCAGAGGTTCTTTTCGTAGTATTCTTTGTTTGTAACGGTATTTAATAGCAGATGATGAAGCGTAATGGCCACTTTTCAATTTCAAAAATTGATTGTTGGGGAGCATTCAGATGAAAACAATAAGCCTGGAACCATTCTTACCTCTAATGCGGTATGTGTGGATTTACCAGTCACGATAAAAGTAACAAACAAGTAGGAGGAAACATAAGTTTGATTAGGGACCAAAGTCACAAAAAGTAGACACCTGAAGATATACTAGTGGGCATATAGACTGAAGTATAGGAATTAAATGTTGACTAGTATATCTTCAGGTGTAAGTAACTTCCCTTGTTTCGCTACTTTTTATTTCTTTGATCCCTAAAATGTCCACTAGTATATCTTCAAGTGTAGCGACCTCCCAATTGTTTCACTCTTTTATTTCTTTGATCCCTAATTGAACTTAAAATTGGTTTTGGCCTTAACGTTTATGTAATTGGTTGCATGGCCATGCAGTTATACCCCTGCTGAATGTAGCCCAGGCAAGTCAAATGTAGCAATGTAGCCCTGGCAACTCTTAATCTGAGGTGTAAAAGTGTTGCATTAAGGTGATAAATAATACTTTTTAAAATGTGCAAAGCTCTTAGCACTTATACACAACTCATTCTACAGCAAACAGCGCAGTGAAAATAAGGTCCGACTCAGTTGATTACTTAATAACAAACACCCATAATATTTTCACATAAAATTAGTGTAACAAACTATGCATGACAATTAGACTCAACATCTGTTCATTATCATATATTATCATAACAGCATTCCGCTTGTACTTCATAATTGAAAATGAAGCACCCAGATAGGTTTCAGATGAAAACAACCACATGCACACTAAAGCCTTTGGAGTAAGCATAGAATAATTACATAACTGTGGAGTAAGCATAGAATAATTACATAACTGTGGAGTAAGCATAGAATAATTACATAACTTTGGAGTAAGCATAAAACAATTACATAACTGTGGAGTAAGCATAGAATAATTACATAACAGCACATTCCTTAGACAAACGATGCAGGAAGAAAATACCAACAGTACTAAAATCACTGAAAAAAGTATTATGGATGCATTCCTATCTAGCCCACAGGCACATCTACAGACATGTCAAACAATTATCTTGTCATGTTAACCACTTATATACTTTACAATATGGTGATAAGTAATACTTCAAAGTGATGTGCCAAGATACTTAGCACTTACACAACTCATTAAAACAGCTTTATTACACAAACAGCACAGGGGCTCAGTTGATTGCTAAGGACTCAGTTGATTGCTTAAAAAGCAACTACCCATATTCACATACCATTTTAAGTGCTACAAAACATTGCGTGACACATTAGATTCAACATCTGTTCATTATCATACATTATCATAACAGCATTCCACTTGTACTTCATAATTGGAATTGAAACATCCAGATAGGTGTCAGACAAAAGCAACCACATACACACTCAAGCTGAGTTTCTCATTATCATAGTGTCATTAATGTGCAGTTGTCCTATTATCATAAAATAGAGCTATGATGCTTCACAAGTATACTGAAGGTCAAGGGAGTTGCTTAACATCCACAGAATGATGCAATAACATGCTGAAATAGTATCATATGAAGAGTACATTGATGCAATAACAATGGTTATAAGCTATGTAAACTGTAATTCAATTAAGTAAATACCTTGGCTAGCAAAGAAGAGGTTAAACACACACAGTAAAAACAAACTAGTGAACGTCACTACTAAATGTAGTGAACGTCACTACTAATGTCTGCCACAATACTCACTATTTTTGTTTAGTGACGTTCACTACTAATTTTGTAGTGAACGTCACTACATTGACCACCAAGTAGTGAGGTTCACTGCAAAAAGTAGTGAGTATTGTGGCAGAGCAATTCACTACTAAATTTTTACAGTGCATACATCAATAGCAACCTTTTCTCCTATCAATAGTGGTGAAAATATTGGCTTCATTGATGTCATCTAATTTTTGACGCCATCTCTGTGTTATGGTGTAGAATACCAATGCTTTTATTAACAAACTTATAGCCTCTAAACTAAACAAGTTGCCTTAATTTATAGCTACTCATACACTTTACAAGACCTCATACCTTGTACTTGTTTACAATCACAATAGAATCATTGACTCTGTGGTAACATGATCATGTAGGATTTGTATACTGACAGAAAGTTAATATCTAAAAGTGCTCAAATTACAATGGATAGTTGTGGTTATCAAAATACATGACCAAACCTCCTGCAAGGTTTGGTTACTAGGATATAACCAATGAAACTGAATAAGCAACAAAGTCTAAATTCTCCTTATTAGGGCAAAGTGTTGAAATGGTCTGGCGAGTAAACAACTCAGCAAGTCATTAATATAGAATACAGAATAGGATGTTGGCCTGGCCAACTTAACAAACAACTTTCCCACAATAACTAACACTCCTCTAATAAGCAGATTGTGCAGAAGTACCCAGACTGCCAACTGCCTGTAATTGTACATGACAATATAGAAGTGATACTAAATCAAAAATATGTACGCAAGTAAATAAAACCTTTCCAGTACCACCCAAATAGTAGCACAATATAAATAATTGTGTATACTGCTTATTCGAGACAGTTTTGGGTTTGTCTGTTTGCACTTATACATTTTTGTTGTGTACTGTGCAACCAATGATAGTTTTTCACAGTTAAGTGATGTCATTCACTGTCATACTACACCACAAATTATTTATTATGAATTACAGTAAAATGAAAAAGTCATGTATTTGTGTTGATATATATGTTGCTAAGGTATAGCCAATGAAATTGCACAGACAGACCAAGATCACCTTATTAGGGCAGATGCTCAGAACATGTGTGAGTTATAATCAAGTGTGTGGGAAGACCAACCCATTGCTACTGTAGCCTTTGTAGAATTACATGATCTCCGCAGTTTGCTAGTATGGCAACCCTCTGTCTACATAATCATGACAGCTCACCACAACAAGTTTACATGGATATTAAATGAACAACTTGGACAAACAGCAGATATGCAACTTAAATACAAAATTAAAGAACACAGAGGTATAGTTCAGAACACCTTTTGCAGTAACAAAGTACTTAACTTAATACTTAACTTCCCTGTCCATTTAAAAAAATTAAGTGGTGCCTATCCCACCGCTCCACCCTTTGTAAGGACTCATGATGCTGCAATACTTATGAAAAAACTATCTAAATGATGGAAAACTTTACAAGAATCACCTTGGCCACCAGAAACACTAAAAGGTCACAAAATACTCCATTTTTAGTCCATGAAAGCAAAAAAATATGTCCTCACTACACAAAAGAAGACTACGGGAACCCAATATTTTTTCACAAATTGACCCACAAGACTACCATAGCAGCAACAATTTTTCTTAGTGAGTACCGGCACCAACAACACCAATGTGTGGGAACAATGACAGCCTGGTTAAGCATTATGTAATACAATGGCTGCAGCTAGAACAAGTGCATAGTTTTGATACACATAGACTTTTTCATGGTGATCTGAAAAAGGTCAGACCTTTCCAATATTGAAGTATGGTAGATCAGAGCAATACACAAGGCAACACTACATTGGGATGCAACAATGTAAACAACTTGCTCGAAGTCTTATTTGCTGGCTATGTAAACTGTGAAATATGTCATACTCATTTGCAACAAACATCAAAGTTATGTACATGTTTTGCATGCCTTAAGAAACCATTCTCTATTGGTGATAATTAGCACCAAATCAATTGCCAATTACTACAGACTCCCATTAATAAAAGTGAGACAGGTGTAAAGAAAATTCCAACTGGATCAAACATATATATTACAATAAAGTCACCTGAAGTGCAAATTAATTCCTCTATATCTTCAGTCATGCTGGTCCCTTAATTAAAAAGTAAGTAATAATTTTGTACTTAAGGAGGACCATAACTGAACGTCATTGAACATTATCAGACTGCACAACACCAATAATTATATAAGTTTAGCAAGTAATTCCAAAGCAGTCAATGGCAATTGCTAAAAGCCATCATGGTGGCCACAGTTAACATAATATGGTCTGATTCCGTCTGAGGTTAAATTGTTTGACAATAAACTATTGCATTCTAAATAAATCCTCACCATTGTGTCTGACTGAGGCAGCCAGTCTTTTCTTGCCAATAGATTTGAGTTTATCTAGTGTAGATAGTAAGAATTAGACTATTAGTGTTTGATAGTTACATTTTGTTTACTCAAATAGTCTATTAGGTGGCTGAGATACTGTAGAGGGAACATCACAATGGTTATCTACAATCAATGTTAGAAACCTGGCCTAATAAGAGATGCAGCTGTCCTGTGAGATTCCTTTCACCTAATAGTTCAGTGATATTAAACAGTTATACAACATGTCATGCTCTGCCTGACATAAATGCACTTGTGCCTACTAATCAATCCATCATATCCTTCAACTGTAAAGCTTACCTATACTGTGACTGTTGGAGGTGTTGTGGCTATTTTATGCCTACATGATAAACCACACACGAAGCCACTGCTCCACTGTCCACAGATCAAGCCAGTCAGACTTGGGGTCAAATACATGAGTATTTGTATTTAATTGCAATTAAATACAAATTTTGAGCAATTGTATTTGTAATTGTATTTGTAGTTTAGAAAATGGATGCATTTGTATTTGTAATTAAATACTTTCCTAATGTATTTAAATACTTACAATTACAAGGGCATAGGCAGGAGGGGTTCGGATGGTTCGGACGAACCCCCCTTTCAGAGGCAGATTTTTTAAAATTAAAAATCACACCATTTCTTACAGCCCTGGAGCTCTCCGGTAGCTACTTTCCCACTGGTACTCCTCTGTACTAATCTTGAGGTGACATCACATTAATGCTGAACCATTGCAAATCATATATATTGCATCACGCAATCAATTGCGCACATGATGCATGGTTGAAATGGCATGAGTGAAATGGCAAAGGACTGTTCAATGGTTGGTTGAGACATGTTACAAGAGAAGAGCTGCTAAACTTGAGTGGTCATGTTATACATGTGTCAGGTTAGCACAAACTGTGAATTGTTGATGTATATTTACTTGATGAATGGTTTGTTTATTTGTTACATGTTGTGGGCACGTGATGTCTCGAACATATTGGAGTACAAGCCAAGTCTGAAGTTATTGACCATCAACAGGAGGACCGGCCGAGAATAATGTATACCAGGAAAGAAATATTCCCAACTAAGGGACTCGAGTGTGGAGAGCTTCCGTGTGCTAGGAAATTGAAGTTGGCTGTCAGTATGCTGTCTGAAAGTGAAGATTAGTTAGTTTTACAATAGATTTATAGTTTCTATAAGCTGCATAAACAGCAGTGTGTAGATTTTAGCTAGTTAGATGCACAAACAGCACCTTTTTACATTACTGCCTAAGAGCACATTTTGTGTACGCATCATTTTTGTTCAAACATGGTCTAGGGGAAGCACCCAGGTCTTCCCCTTAAGACATTCCACTTTAAATCCGAACTCCCTTCAAAAAAATCCTGGCTACGCCTCTGAATTACTTCAAATACTATAAGATCGTAAAATTAACTGGATCCTTGATCATACTGTAAGTGAAGTCATTTCAATATCAGAAGTCAAGAGCCCCAAACCAAGAAAATAACATTTCAGTGATTTGATGGACGAGATAGTATCTTCTAATACTATTATTGCTCCCAATGACATCACTGCAATGGTCAAAGAATATTTACTGTCACCATGCTTATACCACACGAGAAGGATCCACTAAAGTTTTGGAAACTAAATGTTACCTGTTGGCTAAACTAGCAACACAATTTTTGTGTGTGTCAGATTTGTATGCACCCATGCAATTTTCAGTATTGCACAGAAAATATTTTAATCCGACATGCAGCTGCAGGCTAACAGATAAAGGATTGTTTATTAGAAGCAATCAGTAGCGCACAATACACATACATCTCCTGAGCTAGCATGTTGCCTTAAAAGTTAATAACAAGAGATGAATGATGGTATTACAGCATAGCTTGATGGGAAAGTCCCTACTTTGGCATTGAGCAAAATTATAACTAATGTGCCAAAGTAGGGACTTTACCATCGAGCTATGCTGTAGTACCATCATTCATCTCTTGTTTCACTACTTTTTATTACATAGATCCCTACTTCATTTTTAAATTACCAATTTTTAAAAACACTAGTTTGTTTAATTTTTTGTTGTAGCACAGCTAGCTAGTTACAGCTTATTAAAGTACCTCCTGTGCCAAAATTGGAAGCATATAGGCCTGTAGTAGCGTGCATAGCTTACCTTTGATCGTAGTAGCAGTGGCATTCAGATCTATATGTCACATACACACACATTCATGCGCGCGCGTGCACACACACACACACACACACGCAAATGCACATACGCATGCATGCACACGCACATACACAAACACCCCACTCTTGCATACACAGGACCAAACACACTAAAAACTAGCAGAAAGAGAACAGTCTGCTTTAAATCACAGTAATACAACTGACTAAAAGCAGTTTGTTAAAAGACGAATATAATAAACATCAGCTTCCACAAAACTGAATTTGACGAACTATACATACATACACAAGATTGTAATGCACTCCTTTATACCACAAATCAGGTTTAATACATTCCAGGTTTAATACATTCCTTATAACCTCAAAAACCAAATACACCAGTCATGGTGAGATTAGCCTACCCACATCACAATTTTTGGGATGTCACAAACAGTCTTTAATCTGAAAGCAAATACTATACTAGTGCAGTGGAAAGGCATAATGCTGATACTATAATTATCACTATCACAAAAGAGACAGCTAATTAATATACAGCAACATCTGCACTACTTTAATTCTTTACCCAGTGAATATTGCATTGGCACAGCTAATCCTCACTCACCAAAACTCACAAAATTGAAATAAAATTTTGTTGATGTTAAATTCAACTGACACAAGTTGCCTATTGCTGATGCAGTGCAGCTGAGAAGACTTGCATTACCTGAGAAAAACAAAATATATGTAACACATAATATACCAACCTTAGACCATATGTGTGTGTGCATGTGTGTGTGTGTGTGTGTGTGTGTGTGTGTGTGTGTGTGTGTGTGTGTGTGTGTATGTGTGTGTGTGTGTGTGTGCATGTGTGTGTGTGCCACACCATAGATAATTAATTAGAAAGATTCACGGAGGAAGCTAACAATGGTTGAATTGATCACGTACGTAGCTAGAATTTGCTGCTTTTGTTGTTCAGTATAGATTGATAAAGGTCTATCTGGCTTTGGTAGAATCACGTCTAGCTACCCTAGGCTCTTCCTTCGTAGCTTGAACCATGTTGTTTGGTGGACTTTACCTTAATCCAGTGGCCTACATATTGAGCCATGAGTATTTGGCATTTTTTCAGCCTGTCTAGCTATTTACAGTGATGACCGGATTTACCTTCACCAGCAAGCTTGGATACAGAACTTCACTGTTGGGGAGCTCATGAAATGGAGTGATGCAGAAGTGCACCAGCAGGTTAAATGTCTAAATAACCTGTGAAAAGCCTTGAGCATCAGTAACTAGTGCAGAATGTGAGCGCTGCATTAGTCGTCTGAGATATTTGAAAAATCCTATGAGAAGCACCATGCAACAGGAACATCTCAATGACTTGGCCATGCTAGATGTTAACTGAGACATTGCTTGCTGTCCTTACATGGTTGTAGATCAATTTGCTCGAAAGTATCCAACAAGAAGAATGTGCTACTTTCAGATGAGGATGATTGAAATATATTAGTGTTATAGCTTGTTAGTAAACTTGTCTATTTCATGGTAAAAAAATCACATAACTGAATATGTACAGACTCATTTGACTAATGCATGTATGTAAAAGAGTGATTTCAATATTAACTTACACTATGCAATGACAATAAACTCCATCCATGTCTTTATTGAATGACCAGTGCTTATGAATTAAGAAGTATACTTTATATATTAAACAAACAAGCTATAGACTAATATAGTTAACTGCCTAGCTAGGTATTATAGCTATGTTAATAATTATGACACTGCTATATCTTTCATGCATGGATGATAATAATTCTACCTACAATTAACATGCAGCTACACTGTGTTTTGTGTAATATTATATAGTATCTTTATGCAGTTATGTTTTATGCCTGACAACTTCTACAATGGAACCCCTCTATATGTAGGCACATGCAATTATAATAATCCTTTAGAAATAGATATAAGACTAAAATCAAGGTAGCTACTCTAAAAAAAAGCCATGATGTATATAGCTCAATAAAACAGTCAGATGATTTTCAATTGAAATTGTTACCAAATTCAATGTCAGCAGGTTAATTTTTCAAATCTTTCCTGGAGGGTATGCCCCCAGACCCCCCTAGATGAGTGTGCGAAGCTATAATTTTTTCAGCCAGCCTATATAGCTGACTTCTACACTCCTGATCTTAATATGAATTAGCTGCACCCCTCCTCTGGAAATCCCACTAAAGTTTTAACACTTTTGAGGAACTCATTTTAGTATACTGGTGTATGAAAGTTATTAGGCAATATAACTATATACATGCAATGCTTGACTGAAATAAAATTGGTAAACAAAAGTATCAGGAATATTTACTGGGGTGCTTTAACAAGTGGAATGGTTGTATACCTATAATAACAATGTGACTGCATGTTATAATCTAATCTAATAGAACAATCACTTTAATGTTCATGCTCGTAGTTCACTAAACAGTATTTTAGTGCTCCACATAGTGTTCTCTATAGTATTACATGCTGCAGTACTTTATATTTCTTCAACCACAGAAGGGTAAGGTGAGTAAAAATTTTAAGTCTATTATAGGGATATGTGCTATCACCATGCACCTGCAAAAGCACAATAAAAACAACATGTACCAGCTAGCACAAAACAGTTTAATCTATGCACCATGCACTGGCATGCAGATGTCAGATAGGGCTCCAAGGCAGAATTCTTCTGAGTACCAAAGGCTGCAGCACATGTTGCTGTCAGACCTTCAGTGCTGGTCACTGTAAAGTGTTAATAATAAATACTTTAGGTTTAAGGAAGAAAATCCATCCCTCCTGGAGGAAGACTGAGTGTGACCCCAACTAGACATTGGGTGACCTGCAGTTTGAATCCTGGGGTTGGAGGGATTTTTTTCCTTACTTTGGCCCCTATTCTGTTACACCTTATCTGATATCAGTCACTAAATCAAGTCATTAAATCTTAGTCCTTGCAATTAGGCTAGGTAATCCTAAGGCTGCAGCACATGTAGCTGTCAGACCTTCAATGCTGGTCACTGTAAAGTGTTAATAATAATAAAATTCACACAAATATGCTGTAGCAAAATCATATACCGCACTAACACATAGCCTATACAGTTTTATTACTTGTAGACAATGAATAATATACCAGCTGCAAACTAAACTCTGGACTGGCTGGATATATGCATGCATGCTTGTATCAGACTCTCTGTATGTTATTGTGATATTTCCTGTTATCTTAAGTGGCATTCTGCATATGGTATTATGCGATCTATTTTTGGCATGAAGTAATATAATCTCTTTTTGTGGTGGCCTGGTGGGATTAAGTTACATGCACCATGCACTAACTAATCATAACATCTCAATAATCAACTATCATCAAGTAGGTATAGAGCCCACAAGTGCTGCAATTTGTGAAGCTCTGCGGAGGAAACATATTTCACTTTCATGTAATATAAATCCATAATACATTAGCTCATGATCAGTGTGCTTAGAATAAAATTGAGTCATAATTTGCTGTACCTGTACCTGTACTTTGATCACAGCATCACCATATGCATCTGCAAGCTTGACCATTTAACTGCGTATCTTTTGTGTAAACAGAATCAATCAACTGAGCATAACTTCAGACATAGCAAATTATGTCTGATATATTAACTGTGTTATTGTTGTACTTCAGTAAAATTATACAGTTAACATAATTGCAACTTAGCATGCAAGCAGAACCGCATCTTGTAAATGTCACAATTTTATATATAGCACATTAAAGTCAATAAATTGTTTCCGAAGTGATCTAGCTTATCAACATTAATCAGAAAAATTTTCAGCCACATTTGGGACCTACCGGTACTTGACATGGCCACTGTAATATGTTGTATCAAGGAGTGGCCACAATAGGAGGTTTTCCACATCTTAATTACTCGTTCACCCATGTAGCATATTCATGACAACTCCCACCAGTTTAATTTTCAGCCCAGGAAAATTCATAACATATAATATTATACTATTAAAATTCAGAAAAATCTAAATGCAAAGTAACTGTTTAAAACAATAGTGAAAAAAGAAGTATATTAATAACTTCACAATGCACGTAGAATGTCAATGTCAACATAATACTGTGCAGATGCGCTTGCACTGAAGTATCTCCAACTTGAAGAATTCGGCACAAACATCTGATATAGGCTTGCCCAGTAAGCAAAACACTTTAGTGGAAAATCACTACATAGTCTTAATGGCCAGCACAAAAATGTCTGGTGCAGGTATCACACTCCTCATTAAACTAAGGGGATAGTGAGCACTGAAAAAAATCCAGCTGCAGTATTACTAAACTTATTTCTTAGCATTACTACTGAAAGAATTACCAGCACGATAACCATGGCCGCTACGAGTATGACCTGGATGTTTGTGGTTCATTTCTTCCAAGAATTGATGTGGACGTAACAGTGTTCCAGTAGGACTTATTTGATCTTCTGTAGTCGGTGTACACTGATCAGGAAAAGATACTTGTACTTCATCTTTTTCACCTCCTGCATGTAATATGTAACAGAGACGTTTGACATAAGTACTAGTATTCTGAATATATATTTTCACATACTGGAAATTATAGCTATCATAGAACATAAATGCCACATAGTACATAAGTATCTGTGAATTCCAATTCATGAGCACCAGCTCACATCTGACTACTATACAGCTGTATACGTCTAGTGGTAATAAATTCCAAAAGTTAATAAACACAACTGATTAAAAGGGTTTCACTTTAGTTAGTTCACCAGTTGATCCGATAATTATACAGTTGACATAAGCATAAGAATTGGCGCAAGGGCAACTGGAGGTAAAAACTACATTTAAGAGCGGCTTTGTAGTTAACTACAGGTTAGCCACTCAGATTTTAGAAGCTCTGTGATTGGATTAATATTTTAGGCTAATTAATTTTAACCAACAATCTGAAACAAAATAAAACTAATTGTAGGACAAAAGCTGTGACTAAGCTTAAAGGCTCTGATTGCTCTATTATAGTATAGTTACTTTGCTGCTTTATTAGAGTATCTTGATCTTTTTAATGCAGTGGGAAGTGAAAAACCAAACTGTTGCTGAGCTATAATGGATGTTAGTCGAGTGCAATTACATGTATGCTACTGAAATAGTGTTTTTTGCTACCGTGTGACAAATTATTAATAAGTCTATACAGCAATAGTAAAGCTAGTAAGACTGTCACTGAAAGAGGGTTCACTTGAAACCACATGCAGTCAAACTAAACCCGCTAGCAGAAACATGATTGAAGCGGTCCTGATGTAACAGACTAGTTGGGTGTGATACACTACTCGAAACATACCTTTAGTAGCCTCGCCCAAACTAGCAGTACTCATTTTCAAAGGTGATTTGTTTAGGGAGCCACTTTCAAGGACGGCGCGTCCGTCATTAACAGAAGTAGAGCTAGCAGTCTGTACACTTTGTGAAAACTCTCCAGCGCTTGAATACCTAGCGCGCTTCATCTGGGTATTCCCACAATCACTACTTTCGTCTTGCGTATCACAGTCGTGTGGCATGGGACTAGTAAAACTTTTCGGTTTGTTGAGATTTCGTGCCATCACTACTTTATTAGTGTACCAGGTTGTTAGCGCGCTGTCAACTACTATTTAACAAATACACTCACCGTTCTAACAGAGAGACCAGTTTAAATACACACGAGATCGCCTCCTTCCATTGTTTGTAATCAAACCGCAAAGTTTCCCCGCTATTTTTAAAGTATGCGTCATAATCTATTACAAATTTTAATCCGCGTTGTCTGTCCGTACGCCTACCAAATATTTGCACACGATCAATCATATTCCAACATTGTAACGGGTAGTCTCGAGGTGGAGCGATGGAAAAGAATGCTCTAAGGAAGACGCAAAGCAGCCCTTGCTTTGGAAGACAGTTGCCTGTACAAGACACGAGTGACCGCCAAGTCATTGCACAGCCAATCGAAGCTGAAGATCCCGCACACACTAAGTGTGCCAGTAAGTCGAAACACATGATGTATAGCTAACGGACACCCTTTTTGTTCGCAGTAATAGTTAAACAATACTGTCCATTTCCGACAAACTCCAGACTACTACAAGCGAAGTAGCTACTATTGTCAAATAGATACTTCCAATACATGTATGAAGCAATGATTTCTGGACATAATATTGTTGACATATCTCCAATCTAAAATAAACTGTAATAAACTGTCTATATTATGTGCAAGAATCAATTACTTAGCCATAAATTGCAGCATAGATCTACAATTGCAGTAACAACAATAATCACAAATGCTTATAAATAAGTGAAGAATAATCATTAAAAATCATTAATATAGTATACAATAGTTAAATTAGGGTACAACAGCATGCAGACTTGATGAGTCTTTTACGTCTTAGTTTTAAGCTTGTCTAGTCTTTTCCGAACGTCCAAAAGGTTGAGAGAACTGCTGGTGCTAGTTTCCTGGTTTAGTTGGCTTACTTCACTGCTTGCTCCAGTTGCAGGAACCTGTTGAACAACATCTAATATAAAACACCACCTTATCTTCTAAACAATTTATGCCAGCACTTTCACAGAAGCCTTGGTACATTGCAATTACCACTATATAGATTAATTGATGGTTTATCATAAATAGGTGTAATAAAACAGTATAAGTATACAACAGGATGTTTGTGTAAATCTCAGTGACCACCCACTATTTCACACTTCATACATATTAGCACAAGTTGCCATCCCAACAACATATAACGATGCCAGTTTGAACCATTCAATAGAACAGCTTTTGTTCTCCCTGGGTACCAACTTGTAAGTAAATCACACCAGTATACTGAGTAAGCCACAGAGCCTATGGTTTGCCATTCATCGAACACTAGTACATATTATCAAACAGCAGTGCGACCAATTATCGAATAGCTCACACATTCTAATGAACTGCTCACTAGGGAAATACTCATATCACTTTGGGATATATCCAATCACCTGTGGCAGATTGAGAAGATTAAATGTTTTCTGTTCATGAGTTCAGACTGAAACCATCACTGTCGTGGGCACCACAGTTGTTTTGCTTATGACTCAAAGCCTACCTGTTACTTATACATGTAGCTCCTCAGGGGCGGATCCAGGACCTGGCAAGGGGAGGGGCACAAACAGGCCAAGTTGTAGGTGGTTAGGGAGAGACAGATTCTGTTGTTAGTTGCTGCATTTTTGTGCAGCGAATAATACACCTCCTAGTAGTATCTCACTGTTGATTTTTACCATTTTGGCCTTTGTGAAGTCTTAAAAACTGTTTAAATAGCTCTGAATGTCTTAAACAACAGCAACACAATAATTATTTTTAGAGGCGCTTAGTACGCACGAAGGTGCAGGGTGACAATTTCATAGCTGGTATGAGTTTGGTTTCAGGTGAATTTGTAATAAATGTGCATATTTTCATGAGTTATATAAGCTGATCTTGGCCGGACATAAAGTTGTAACAGTATGAGAAGTATAGCTATGGCTCCTCCACAAGGTCACTGGGGGGGGGGGGGGGGGGGGGGGGGGCATTTGCCCCAAATGCCCCATCCTGGATCCGCCATTGCTCCTTGAGTGTGTTAAGTTCAACAAACATGTGATAATGGAAAGTTAACATATTCTAAATGTGTTGAATCACTTATGAAGTGAAATCCAACCCAAAGTCAACCGACTAACCCAAGAGGCGATCTTGGCAGGTATATATAGTATCCAATAGCCATGCAATGAATACATTATACACATTGCTGACCTTATTTTCACGGCCTGCCTTTTCAGCATGTTGGGGCATCGGTACAGATGTCGGTACAGGTTTGACTGCTGACTCAGAGCTTTCACTTGCTCTATCCCAATTCTATAAACAAATACCTACCAATAACTGGTTATGTTCTCAATTTGGTATAGTGTTTTATAAGAAAATTTATATATACATCAGTAATCAAGGTTACGCGGTTTGCAGGAACCAAAGCCCAAACAACTATATTAGAGCTGGTTCATAAAGTTTAAGGAGCCACACAACTGTTAATTTTACAGTATGCTATTTACATCATTGTGAAGAAGTTTCATTGTTGAGTAAATGCTACTAAGCTTGTGACAGCTGCACGATTGTATAGATGAGCACATACAGCAGCAATGGGATAGGACTATTAATACTAAACACACTGTGTGACCACTACCACCCACGGCCTAGCTTAAACCACATAGATAACAACTGGGCAATAACTAAAAGGGCAGTACGTCAGCCACACAAGTGCAAAAGCCATACTAATGTAGTAAACACTCGTGTGTTACATTAAGCAATAACTCAGAAACTGCCATGAGCATCAACACTGAGCAGCTATGAGAGTGCGACTACCTCTGATCTTGGGGCAGTACTGATATCATGGTAAGTGATACTACTACATGTAAAGCACCAATTCACACATACAGTATAGAGTTAAATAGTAACAGCATACATCGATATTCATGACGCTACTTGCTTTTAGTCTCAATGACTCAAGACTCTGAAGCCTGCTAGTGTACTCTGTTGACAAGAACAAACAACACAACAGTTTAAATGTACTGTGACAACCATAAAAGTTAGGCAGGATTATGCCAGCCTTCTATACATATCAACAATTTAACATTAAGGATAATAATTATTTCATTAAGCTATTGATCATTATTAAGAAATATTCAGCCATAATTGAGTTAGGTTAGGCAAGCTTGTACTGGCCTTCAATGAATTCAATTGATAACCACAAAGACAACTGACACTTCTCAAACTATGCTGTTAACATGTTAACAATTAGAAATGTGGTGGAACCAGCCCTCATTCCTTCCATGGAAATATTTTACAGCCACCTGGCTTTCACAAACAATCTGAAGTAAGGTGTGTTTTCAAAAGCAACAAGGTAACTGGTTAGATAATAGTTTAACGTATGACTGATGACTGTGAGTGAATTTTCTTACCATCTTCAGCTACTGCAACATGATGTCCTTGAACTAAAAACAACAAATCAATATGTAATAGTATACAAACGGCTGCTATATGTGACCATCTCAGCAAAAACCCATCTAGTTCGCACAACATCTGAATTTCTTTTTATTTTCTCAGTATTATCTGCATTGTCCAAGGAATGGTTCACCAAAATTTTAGTCGATTATGGTGAGTAGGTTTGGATTTACAGCAACAGAAAGTAGGAAAAGTAAGGTAACGGATTTGTACAGTCATTATACTAAAAATAAACTACAGGTGCTTACATTAGCAGCTATAACTTCCGTTTGGATTGGTATACAAAGTTGGGATTTGGCTTACAGTGTTCACCATGGATTAGCAGATCAGCCAAGGTATAGTTTTAGCCCTGGAATCATCACTTGCGCATAGGCATATGAAGGCGGTTTATTGAAGAAACGGCAATGGTTTTGTTTACGCCTACCGCATCATAAACAAACACATGTGCCGCACAAACCATTGGGGTTACAGAAATGAAATGAAGATTTTCAAACTCCCCATGAGTAGGCGAATAAGATAGTATATAGGTTTAATTGATTTAACACTTCCTTTCCTGAGTAATGGCTCGATTAAAACTTGCATAAAATTTTCTTTGCAATACGCGTAATTTAGTTTTTCTCAATACGCATGTTTGTGCGACCTAGACAGGTTTTTGCTGAGATGGTCATATATGGATCATATAGTACATGAAAATGTCATATACATATCAGTGATATCAACAACTGTGAACTACAATAAAGTGTTGTGGGTAATGAAACATTCTATAACAACCAGTTCACTACTACCTCAGATAAAACTATATCGTATATGTCGACTCACGGTAACAAAATCCAAGATAATGAAGTTTTTACTAATGCTAACCCAGAGCTTACCATTATACTTTGAAAGAACAAAAGAATTATCTCTCCGTCTTCCTTCTTCACATAACAGTGTACAAGATCAGGCATACTTTGTTGTATCAACTTACTCTTGATGTCATTTTGCTCCTCACGTGATCGCGATTCAGTTGATATATAGATATCACATGATTGATTAAATGTCAGACCAGCACAATGACAATATGAAGGCAAAAGGACATGGAATGATTCAGCGCATTGTGGTGGGTGAGTTCCTTGTAAATAGGTAGCTTACTCTCGACCTTTAAAAATCTGTTTTTCCACGCAATTGGACAAACGCTTCATGTGATATGCCTGTTTGAAACCCCATAATGTAAATTGCCAAAAAGTCCATCAAATCCAGTTTTCTGGATTATGCGGGAATAAGGGTTAAGCAAACACGTATGTATTTTCAGGCTATGTATCACCCTATCCACAACTCATACTTACCTGGTATGCCAGACATTTTCTCATGTTCAATGGTCTGCAAACCACGTTGGATGTATCCCTGAACAGCAAACAAGCAGATTAATGCCATACACAAAATATTTCTACATGAATAATAGACACCAAATTAGACTGAACATTATATACACATTATATTATCAGGATCTACTATATAGGCTAGGTATCTTCCCATTCCAATTAAAGTGTTTTCCTCTTTTATTTTGAGTGATCAGTTATGTAACACATAATATAGAGTGGGTGTAGATTGGTACAACACTAAAGTATACAATTACCACCCAAAGTCAGCATAGGAATTATAGCTCATTGCAATAGCACCAAGATAGTACATTCTAACTCAAGCTCTTTTGCCTCTACACCACCCTAACATAGTGGTGAGTAACTAGCCTAATCTGTAACACATAAATACACACACACAGACACACAGACACACACACACAGCCTCATACATATATCTACTATATAACAATAAACAGTTAAATTTAGGTACCTGTAGGTATTTGGAGTTGTGTTGTAAAATAGTAGTAAGATCAACTTCAGGATGCTGTTGTTTAAACTCATGCAATGCCAGCAAACCCTACAAAATATCTCACTTGCCCATGCCATTTACATATTATCAATCACCAAACCTGTTTGCTTTTTTCAACAGAACTAATCGCTGAAAAGATCTCACACAACTTCTTACTCACACCAGGTGGTAATTTAGCTGTCAACAGTGAGCTATATTTGAGTGTGTCTGGAGCTTTTCGAGTTTGTCGTGGCTTTCTTTCAGGTGATGGCGATGAACTCTTCACATGCACAGGAGAGGCTAGTAGCTGCTGTTCATCAGTCCCAGCACTGGCTCTTCTCTTTGCCACTGTTCTTCTGGTGTACTGCCAGAATGCTGACTCTTTAGGGTTTTGAATGAGTGTCATGTGCTCCATGGTCTATATTGGAAAAAAATCTTAAATACATGTTTACAAGAACTAAGTTGAGGTTGCTATTTCCAGGAAAGGAAACTTTTGTACATTTCATAGCATGGGCTCTATAAGTAGTTTAATATATTGTGGTGTGATTACTGTAATTCTTCAAATGTCAGCAGCATTACTCTCTGACACAGGTTAGGTACACAACTAATGATTACTGCTTATGGCAATTAATTACTAGCAAATCTCAACAGCCACAAAATCACACAGGGATAAATATGGCACTGGTTTATGTAAGTGTCTTTAGCCAAAGCCAAGACCAGATATCAGGTCACAGTGTTAGTTAAAATGGTGGCCTGCATTGTTCTCCTGATGGGTAATTTACCACTTATCACATTTTTGCAAGATGATAATTCAATTTAAAAGGCTGAAATGTGGTTACACTTTTTACCATCATGCATAAGGCCAATAGTGCACACGACATGTTTTTAGTTCCTACATATTATATTCATAATGGGCAAGGACAAAACAAGCTAGTGTATCCTATACCATAACAAGCTAATAGGATAACAAGTACAAGGCTCGTTGCACAAAGCATCTGTCAGCTCATTATCATACATTATCATATCAGCCTATATGGAATGGAAACACATTTAGTTGTCACACACAAATTCATTGTAATTTCAGTAGAGGTAACAGATGTTGCTCATTATCATAACAACATTTCATTGTAGACCTAACAGATGAATCAGTTAGATGTCACAGAAGGGACATGCACACACTTAAATCCAATGGAACTATGTCGTTGCTCACAATAGCTATTTATGACTATTAATATATGCTACCACACAATTATGGTACTGTGCATAAAGAATCTTCTCGTAAACAAGTTTTGGATATGTATATTATTGTTCATATCTATTTGTAGCTTTCTACCTTGGGTGAAGTGTCTATTGATTTCAGGGTGTGGTATTCAATGTTGTTCAATTTATTCTAAATTAACACTTTTTGGTAATTACACTAGCAATGATGAAAGGCTGCACAGAGTTTAATCAGTGATTAAAAATTAACATTCCTTCTCTCTGCAATAACTGTTGTATTTCTGTTCACATCTGTTCGTAAAATGCAGATGTAAGTTAAACATGTGGTTAAGTGTGTTTCTGTTTATAACCATTGTTTTATCAGTGTTGCATCAGCCTATTTGTAGTGTGGTATTACTGTCACTGTGTTACATCATATGGCACTGTATCATACATACATGGAGTCATTCACAGATGGACTACACACTAGTACATGAAGTAGGCTGTAGTTTGTCATCTCTCACAACAGTCAGTGAAAATATAAAATGTTAGTTATGCACTACTAAGTTTTACACTTTATGTAAATAAACCATTATGGAGCAAGCACTAGAGGGGTCACTATCCAACAAAGAGAGTGTTCTTAGTTACCAAAACACATTTATGGTCTACAAGATGATGCAATTTAGTTGTTGAAACAATACCATGGTGGTTATTCCCATAAGATGATGAAACACTGATCAAACAAAGCTTTATGCTATGTAAACTGTAATTAGTTAACTAAATGCTTTTAACATTTAAAGACCAACAGTCAACAACAGTATTTGCCATAACAACTGACTACCAACCAGTTTCATTTAAATGTCCTATGAACTTGCAGTTTTACTCTCCAGCTGCCTTCTGGGAATAGTCCCATTTTAACAAACGGCAATTGCTAACCACCTGTGCTGATAATTGGTCTCATGTACCTACCTTGTCAGTACAACTCTACCTGAAAATTATGCCCTCTAGTTCAGTATCTAATAATGTACACACTCACCAAGTTTTGTATGATTAAACACAACAACCACTATTCGCACAAAGAGCAACTAAATATATCAATTTGTACATTTGTCAACAATAAGTACCCGTGTTGTTTAGGATAATTCCTAAGTGAAAGTGTGCCCATCAATGTGATTATATGTGCTTAGAATCCTACTATTTCACAACACCATGACCACAAATGGAAACATGTTTTTCCAAAATGCTATTCATTGGGTTTTGCGGTTCTTTCACAGTCCATAAAAGTGATGAATACGGTTAACCCTTTATTACTGAAGTTTTTTTTACAAAACCGCAAGTGTGACAACTTTTATGGCTTGTGTGAACTGTGGGCGATACGAGTGGACCCCACCCATTAATTAACCCATCAAGCTATATACCGTTTGATAGCCATCTCTCTCTTCTACCAACACAGCTAGAATACTTACAGATCACACACACACTCACGCACTATGAAGCGAAGAAAGCGTATCTTCTCCGTATCGCCACGGCATTGAAAGATGGGTGCCGCCATCTTACTAATCAACGCAATGACATCACACTATTTATTTTTAGAATCCTTATCACGTGGGGAATGGAGTAATTCCAACTAAAGCCTCCTAGTAGCAGGGAGAAGGCGAACATGGAGTTTTAAACAGGTATTATTGTTTTGTATACGCTATTTTATATTGCCAAGTGCCATAACTTTCCCATGCTTCTTCCTATCGCCGAACAGTAAACTTCATTAGAAACGCCCGGTCCTTCTGAGCAGTTTGGTAGCAATTTCAGCTTCGTAGCCCCTAGGAAAAAGGAGTTATGGCTCAGTTTATAAAGGGCACTCGTTATGGCAATATATTAGCCATTCGATAATAAAGGGTTAATGGCCATGGCCATGGCTAGAACTTTCAACAAGGAAAATCATGCGGCTACTTTCCAATAGAAGTGCACCATTATAAAATATTCCAATAACTAATAATACATAAGTAGAAATTTTGGTGAGCAAAATATTTGGTGTTCATTTAACAATTAGCATTTGGTGAGAGTTATGAAATACACGCATGTGGAGTCCTACATGGTAGCAAATCGTATAGCTAGCTATGTGGCTAAAGATGTAAAGATGCTTACCTCGTTCCCTACATATTGGGGACTCTTTTGGCTATCTCGCTAGCTATTACTTAATTTGTAACAGATTTAAATTGGTTGTGTCTACTTTATGCACGGGTGATCTTGTAGCACTGTGAGTAAAGCATGAGGCTTAAAATGCTAACTGTTTTGTAATGGCCAAGGGTTCAAGCCCAAGTTAGGCTGCTTCTTTTAGACATTTTCATCACTTTTCTTTCACAAGTCTAGTATTTCTTTTAACAAAAATGTTTACCATATTTTTAAAGCCTTCTTGTCACCTTTTTAAAAACATTATTGCAGTGTCCATACTGAAAACTAGTGGTGTGATATATCGAAAAAAATATCGATATCACGATAATTTGTCGATATCATTATCATATGTGACTGTCTCTGGGAAAACCGGGCTTATCGCCCATTTAAAAGTATCGAGAAACGTCGGTTTTAAATATTCTGAGTGTTGTAGCTGGCCAATGGTGGTAGCTACGCATACCAAATTTTCACACGTTTCACAACAATTTCTTACCTTCCTGATCATCCACTGAAGAAGTAGTCAACAGCTAAGTTTCCCGCCATTTTAGATAGTTTTTAAACCGAGGTTGTCTGTATCAGGCGAGCTCCAGAAGGGGTGGGAGGCGGGGGCCCTGGAAGGCGGGCAAGATGGTGTTCAAAAATTGAAAAGAGACATGCTAGGATGAATTAGGCCAAGTTATAGGCCATTCAGGGCTCAGAACTGGCTAAAATGAAAGGAAATTTACAGCACAGGTCATTGTCCAATACCACAGAGCTGTACAGCCACACACAGCCATCTCCTGGTCGGCCAGGGCTCCATCAAGACCCCAGACCACTCGTACGGCTCGCCACTGTGCTCTAGAAAAGCAGCCAGCAAAAGCAGACCACTTTACTCTGGTCGACTGTGGCAGTGAAACTTGATAGTGCATTCATTAAGCTTTGTGTTTGTGTGAAAAAATCAAACTTCCTGTCTTGGGCGATAAGAACGGTTTTCGTAGATCCAGTCACATACAACTGTGTCACGTGAGATCACGTGATCACACTAATATTACAAAGCTGTGAACTCTCTCCTCTTGCTGTTTTAAGTGGCTATCAGTGCTTCTTGTTGTGTTTCATGGCTGAAAATGGTAAGCTGGCTGTTCTGGTGTACCTAGCTATAAATCTATTGTTGTATGTGACTGTCTCTGGGAAAACCGGTCTTATCGCCCATTTAAAAGTATCGAGAAACGTCGGTTTTAAATATTCTGAGTGTTGTAGCTGGCCAATGGTGGTAGCTACGCATACCAAATTTTCACACGTTTCACAACAATTTCTTACCTTCCTGATCATCCACTGAAGAAGTAGTCAACAGCTAAGTTTCCCGCCATTTTAGATAGTTTTTAAACCGAGGTTGTTTGTATCAGGCGAGCTCCAGAAGGGGTGGGAGGCGGGGGCCCTGGAAGGCGGGCAAGATGGTGTTCAAAAATTGAAAAGAGACGTGCTAGGATGAATTAGGCCAAGTTATAGGCCATTCAGGGCTCAGAACTGGCTAAAATGAAAGGAAATTTACAGCACAGGTCATTGTCCAACACCACAGAGCTGTACAGCCACACACAGCCATCTCCTGGTCGGCCAGGGCTCCATAAAGACCCCAGACCACTCGTACGGCTCGCCACTGTGCTCTAGAAAAGCAGCCAGCAAAAGCAGACCACTTTACTCTGGTCGACTGTGGCAGTGAAACTTGATAGTGCATTCATTAAGCTTTGTGTTTGTGTGAAAACATCAAACTTCCTGTCTTGGGCGATAAGAACAGTTTTCGTAGATCCAGTCACATATATCGATTTCTATATTGCTTTAGCAGATTTCGATATTTATCAAAAAGTTTTGATAATTATTGAAACATCGAGAATATTTTGATAAATCAACAACATTTAGCGTGTGATTGCGCAATCACGCTATAAAAGAAGGTTGGTTTTCTAGCCACTTTAAAAGCTTGTCTACCAGTTTTCTAGGCTTATTATTATTCTATGCAATAGTTTTTAGAGTGTAAATTGTATATTTATAAATATCGGCTGCCCATGCAACTACTCCACCCACACAATAAAAAATTATCGAAAATCGAAACGAAATTTCGATATTTACCCTATTATCGTATCAATATGATATCGAAATGAATATCCTGATATCGTACACCACTACTGAAAACCTTTTATATTCAGGTAAAAGTATCATCAAAATGCTCATAAAAAGAACTGTAGAAGCATCAGTTTACATAAAATACTAAGAACTGTATGCAGTATTACTCACTTTAGCACCCATGATGTTCACAATATGAAATATCACAGTTTTGACAGTTCTGAATGCTATCTCATCACTCGGTGTGACATTCATAGATATGTAGTCCATGAAGAATTTATCGAGGTCCACAAAGAGCTGCTCCTTATTCAACATAATAATAGTTTGTGGGAGCTTCTTTGTCAACTTCCACATGCACTGCAATACACAAACAGCATCATATGTATGTTACCTCAACCATTACTACTGCGTTACAGCGTAGCAATAAAGACAGTTCACTTTATAGCATTCCTGATTATGATATACGTATTTTCAGGCACAGTATGTGACCATCTCAGCAATAACCCGCCTAGTTCGCACAACTTCCAAATTTAGTTTTAATTTAACAGCATTATCTACAGCGTCCAAGAAATGGATCACCAAAAGTTTCAGCTTATTGTGGTGAGTAGTTTTGGAATTATAGTGCTAAGGACAGCAGGAAGAGCAAAGATATTGATTTGTACAGTGATGCCACAACTTCTGTTTGCATTAGTCTATAGTATTGGGATTAGGATTAAAATGTTCACCATGGATTAGCAAATCAATGAAGGCATGGTTAGTCCTGTAGTCAGTTGTACATAGTATGAAGGCAGTTTTAATGAAGAAATAACTATGAACTTGTTTGTCTACACATGCAAACCATTAGGGCTATACAGGGTATAGAAACATAATAAGAATTTTAAACTCTCCATGAGCAGGCAAACAAAGGTTTAATTGATTTGAGACTGGCTTCCCTGAATAGGTTACTGAAAAATGGATCAATTAAAATTTGCAAAAGTTTTTTTTTCTTCGTAACATGGATATATTTTTAATTCCATTTTCTCTGCTAACTAGGCAGTTTTTTTTTGCTGAGACATTCACATTTAAATGCTTAAACTTCAACACATAAATGCCTACACTAACAATGCACACAGATGTCAGTTACCATAATTATACATTACACTCAGAAAGTGATGCAATTTTTGCCAACTAACAGCTAAAAAATTTATATACATGCATAATGGCTGATACCAAAGAGTTAACACCTAATGCTAATAGGTTTATATTTATTTATTTACTACAAGCTTACTATTGCAATTATTTTACGTTTAGTTAAGTAGATTTAATCTACCAAGATATCTATTAGTTATCTATTAGTTAAGTAAATTAAACTAGATATCTGCTTAGGGCTCTGTGGTATATTGCCAAAAATCTTTATTCGATATGTTTTTAAATAATACTTAAATGTCGGTATTGCTTTTGAATGGATACTGCACAACAATATGTTGCATAGGAATGGTATTTAGTAAGCAGCAAGACAAAAAACAGTCTCACTCAGCTACCCATTCTGTAGACATAGTTTATTTTGATGCCGCAACATCTAATTCCTTGTACTTTACTGTTAACCACTACAATGTATACTGTATTTTCGATATTTCGGTCCCACAGATTGGTATTGGGCATCGGTACATGTATATAGTATTGTGGCTTTGTTAATACCTCGGTATGACTAAATATAGGTATATTGCAGAGCCCTATATCTGCTAAAAGTCAGACACAATGTTCTGAAAGTTCACTGATAAACTGATAACTAATTAATCAGTACCGTATAGTGGGTTTTTCTCGCAGACAAATTTACCTGCGAAAATAAAATCACACGACACTTAATCTTGTGAGGTGATAAATTTGCAGTATTAAATTCCTCGTGCAAATTTATTACTCGTTGTAATAAGTGTTTGTATACGAGATGGAAAGCAGTGGAATTTTGTCGTGTTAGCTGTTCTTTGTATCTATGCTTGTATCCACAATGAATTGGTGCAGGCGCCTGAAGTTCTCAAGGAAATGGGTAGGGCAGCCATCTTCAGCAATGTTTGGTGAAGAAAAATGTGTCGTATAGGGGAACGAGCACACTGATTGAGTCACTATAAACAATCAGCAAGCTGTTATGTGAATAAACAAGCACCTGGTTTGTTGGCGAATGTTCTAGCACAGCAGTTTTACAGATGCTAAAAAACTCACGATTAAAAAACTCCATGTGATAAAATATGTCGCGAATTTAATATTGCAAAGTGCCCAAATCACAATATTAAAGTCCTCGCAATAAAAATCCGCTATACGGTAGGTAGGGCTGAGCGATACTACTGTTTTAGCGATATTTTGAAAGTATCGATATCGCGATATTTTGTTATTAACTATTGTGATACCATGCCTGTACATTACTGTTATTTAAAATCCATTTGTTATGCTGTACTAGGCTAAGAATCCTTGTAAGTGATGAAGTCCACCCACCTGGTTTCCCCTGCAGAGAGGTGTGAACACCACAACATAACCTCAAAGCATGTGCTACAATAATTGTTACTGTAAACAAGAATGATAGTGGCTAGTTTACTATATATCACCTATGTAGCAGCAGCTATGATTGACTTATTCATAAGTATCGTGAACTATTCAGTATCGTGAATAGTGGCTTCAGTATCGATCGTGATACTAAAATAGCAGTATCGCTCATCCCTACTATACGGTATGCCATTATATCTAGAAATGTAACACATATGCTAACCTTCATAACCATCTGTGTCATGGCAGACGGGTTACCATCAGGATTCAATGACAGAACCAGCAACTGAAGAAGACTTCTGTAGTTGGTAGAAAAAAACATAATATACCAGTATTACAATCCCTTTGTACTACAGCAGAAAGCTTTACCAATAGTGAAACCATATTGTAATTCAATTTATAATGTTCTGTGTACACTCACAGTAAACACTTATGGGATATTAAACCATACTATGGGCTGTCTTTGTTAATATATGGTTGACCTTGTCTCGTCCATTATAAAAACAAGGATGTCCTATGGTTAACCACATAGCATTTATAACAATTTCAAAAACAGTAACAGTTGCATAGATACCATTAGCTTAGCACAATCAAGAGTCCCATGAACTCTCAGTACAGTTGACACTATTTACACACCCTTACCCAAACAAGTAATTCTTGTTGGCATTTTCCAACATTCTTGACATGATAAGATTAAATGTCCTGTGGACCTACACAATTATACTACATGTAAACAGATCACTATGACCTCATTATACACGAATGGAATCTAATATGTGGACATTTTGGTAATCAGGATACTTGTCCATGGTTGCACATACATGCATAGAGACCCTCTCAAATATATTGTACACTATCACACATACCTGTGCTACTTCCTCTAGTTTGTTTAGCCTCTCGTCCAAGAGGTATCCCATAGTTTGCTGTTGAACCTCCAATAGAACATCCTGACTAGCACCATTAGCTAGCGACTCCAAACTAAACACCTACCAGACAACAATGACAATTATAACACCAGGAACATTTTGTGACACCTCTTTCTAAACATAATAGACAAATACATGACACATAAGCAGTAAACTGTATAAAACCAAACTGTTGGTAGACTTTAGAAACACTTTCAAAAACACATACTCACTGCATACACACTAACAACAAACACACACACATACACTGCACCAAACCAAAAATATTAGCAACTAAATCAGGAAGATCACAGCTCCAACACCACACAGCTTTCCAGTCACACACACACACACAACTAATATTATATGTTGGTGATTTGATAAATATAAAGTTGCACAAGAGCTGACCAGGCTAAAACTATAACTCCCACAAAAACTTTCCCTGTGTATTTCACATAGTCTAACATGAAATTTCAAGCCTTGCTCTTCGAAGCCAAAGAGTGCCATTGTTGACCATTAACTAAGCTGTCAACCTCAAATGTGGGCATGAAATTTCATGCCCATGATAACAGCTGGCTACATAAAAAAAATTTGCTTCCCAGCTAACAAAACATTGATATTTAAGACTTTAAACAAGGGCACAGTCTATATCATCTGCTAACAGGTGGTTAACCGCCACATTAATTTTCAAGTGATGAGGAATGCGTAACTTTGTATTATAAGGAAGGCAGTGGCCTTCTATAAAACAAAGATGGATAATTGTTTGGCATTAACTTAATGGTAATTTCATACACAACAATAATATCATAACAGTTTTGTTCTACACAAAACGGTACTTGTGATATGAAGCGAAGAACGGACGATGTCATCTCCACTGAATTCGCTATTTCTTTATCACATATTCATGAGGTAGTCACGTGATCTTTTGTATACAAATCGAATCGCCATCATGTGCTGAGTCTAATGGCGTTTAGTTTGATGAAGTACCATCAAGATATGGCCGATCAAAGTAGCAGGTGTAGAGTAATGGCGGACGATAATGGAAGAGCTACTTTTACTTGGCAGCCTAGCAGCGGAGATTCTTTTCAAACAAAGCGATACTTGGTGTGATTGTCAGGAATTTCATGGTGAGTATCGTGGTGCTAGCAAATTCTTTCTACTGTGTACTGATAAGCAGTTATAATGGCTTATACTAGCCTATGTACTTGCGCCCAAATATTGGGCTTTGGTCCTCGAAGGGTTAAATCAGCAAAACAAAGATGATGAATATACCCAAAATTTATTGAAAATCAGTCAAAAGCAACTCCTTACATCACAAGTGGGATTTGTACATTCTTTATAATTCTAAATGCAAACTAATCATAGTGACATCAGCCTGCCTATATTATACCATGAGATGTTACCAAAACTATGAATATGAAAAGCAAAAGACTACAAGTGCAGTGGGAAGGCTAACAGTAACACGTGACACAAAGCCATTTAAAATTTGTAAAGCAATCCCCCCCCCCCCCCCACACACACACACACACATAAATTCATTGAATTGACACAAGTACAACATCAATAGACACAAGTTATTTCTCACTGATAGAATGCAGCTGAGAAGACTCTTAACATGTAACATTGCCTGAGTGTGGAGAGAAAAAGTATATGTAATAACCCACCCTAGACCACAGCATGCCACAAATATTATTATAGATAGCAACAGCATACACAAACTCCTACAGATTAGAGGAGTAATTAGTCATTCATCTTTTGATTTCAAAGAATAGTCTTCAAATATACTTCACATTGATACATCAATACACTTCAATTATACGTATATAATTCTTCAATTATACTTCAAATTGATGGCATTCTAAAGGAAGAATATGTCATACAGTAATGTGCAATAGTGTGATAATCGTACTGCATTATTGTGATATTATAATAGCTTGTGATTATCATGATTGCAAATCAGATATACTTATCTCAAAATACTCTTACAATTGAGGCATTTATTGGTTTTTCAACTATTTAAGTAACTCACAAGATTTGCTGTATTACTGAAGGTTTGCTCTAGCAACATTTGCTATATTACATTTCGGTATGGCATAGGGTCAATAAAATTACTACTAACTTATTGCTTCAATCTACTATTGTGAACTATTGTATCATGATGCAAGTATTGTGATAATCAATACAATCATTATCGCACAATGTAATACGTATCCCAAAGCTGTTACAAACCATTTCAGCACAAAGCATGGATTACTTAGTGACACAAAGCCTGGTTACATAACTGCACATCATAAGGTAGTGATGCATGACCAACCTCCTCAGGCTATATACAGATAGTTTATAATTTTATTAAGTACATACACAGCATATGTCCTGAAGACTTCTATACCATATATGGATGGGTACATAGCACCAGTAGCATAGTTACACTGGAACTAACTGGGGACTGTGCCCTACTGTCAGCTTTCTAGGTCCTATCGTTGGTAAATCTTGTAGCTCACATGATCCAATGTGACAATCTCTCACAAATCACCATTGTATGCACTTGTCTTGTTTTAGCTTATATTTTACCATAAATGATGAATAACTATACAATGCATAACAAATTCCATTTAATGCCCAGTATCACATGATCGCAAGTTTAAATGTCAGTCGGAGGGAAGCTAAGTGAGACTACACATCGTGATTGTATCGCATCAAGAAGATAGCACTATGCTAGGGTGCTGAGTGAGGCATTGTTGATAGAAGATGTAAAAATCGTCTACGCGATGAAACAAGTACTTTTTAATACCCATGAATAGCCTTTAATGCACACCATGGCTAAGATCATCTGCAGTGCTGATATGGTACAAATAATTGGGTGCCATACCTAGGACCTACCATCACTGAAAAGCTACACTGCATGGCACATGCATGAGAGTCTAAGTCTTGTGCAATTAATGTGTACGCCTGCATGCATGTATATGCACATGTGCGTATGCTGTGTCTGTGCAGATGCAATGTGCGTACATATCGTATTGCCTCAAACTAAAGATGGTCTCATATAAATGTGTGGTCATATTTAGTTGCCAAGGGTATATAACGCAAGGGACTGCAAGTCATGCACTTTTGTATAGCCGCTCTGTACGACTACTGACATCATCCACGCTGGGTACACATCAGCGTTGAAACCGGGTCACTACTGCTGACCCGGATGACCCACTGACCCAGATTAATTAAAGGCGTGCGATAAGAGCTACATATGTATCGGCTAGTCTCAAGCGAGCGAACGAGACTACATTATAAGCGTTCAATTCGTGTTGAGTAAATATTGCAACTTCAGCCTAGCTGTAGGTTGAAGACCAAAAAAAAAAGGTCATCACCTACTGACAATAGCTACCCCTCACCATAGATACCTTCAGTTTCGTGCTATATACTGCACTTACTAAAAAATGGGCATGGCTGAGCGTATGTTGGTAACGCGATAAGTGGGCGTGGCTCACGAAAGAGCTACGGAATAACGTTTATAAGTTTCCACGTTGTCAAACGAACAATTTCGTTTCTCACGTGATCCAATCCGGGTCAGACCCGGATAATTTGTAAACCAGGTCGGATCCGGATGACCCGGAGAAAATGTGACCCGGTTGACCCGACCCGGTTTTAACGCTGGTACACATGACTAGTTCCCTCAAGGGCTACCCAGTGGTACTACTGTCTGAGGGCAAGAAAAGTTGCTCTGTATGTTATAAAGACATCAAAAGTTACTGAAAGTGATGCAGTGACACATTTAAATCATGCATCTAAAATACCGGCAATTTCCAGTGTTTAGAAAGTTAGTAGTGTTGCCCAGCCAAGTGTTTAATGATTGGCCATGGCTTCTGATCATTCCTAATGTTTACATTGGCACTAGTTCATTAGTGACATTGTAGAACTGCTCTACTAGCCTCTATACTTTTCTGTGCCATTTTATATTGCACGATCTCATGTTTTGCACAACTTAGCACCCATCGAACAGGGTCAGAAGATGTTTTATGGATGTGGTAGGCCTATGTTTTCTGAAACGAGAAAATAAATATAAATCATGTGACCTCTTATAAGATGGCTGTAGATCGACTCAGAAACGGTCATAAGTATAGCAGCAAAGTGAAGGAAATATAGCTCCCCACTGCATT
Organism: Dysidea avara; assembly: GCF_963678975.1. Lineage (NCBI taxonomy): Eukaryota > Metazoa > Porifera > Demospongiae > Dictyoceratida > Dysideidae > Dysidea > Dysidea avara. The sequence continues at coordinate 34,716,045 of NC_089278.1, forward strand.
TCAGAAGGGCTTTGGCTCCTCTGTTTGTAAAGATCAAGATATTTGAATAGTCATATATACTCTAATAAAACAGTCAAGTGTAGAATATTTTAAGTTATATTTCAACCTGACGGGTCACTACTAGAGGGTAAATAATCAGTGAAAACATACAATTTATTTGGTATGGTATCGATACATTTACATATCACAACATATGTGTAGAAGTGAGAACTACGCAACTTATTATTGTGGTTCATGATTTACGGTCCTTTACACTAGAGCACTGTAACAGAAATAAAAGCCAGGTATCAAATTAACAGTCGTAATTCTAACAATTCCGTGTAGTGTTACAAACCATTTTATAGAGTTCATTTTAACCCGCTAACCGTCGGCAAGAGTACATTATGTACTCTTGCTGTCAGGCTTTCCGGCATAGCATACCGTAGACTGAAAACGGGGCTGTATTAGCCAACCTGTATGCAGAGTACAATATAAGGAAAAAATATTGCTCTGACAAAATGGCCAATCAAAACTGAATTTGGTTGGCCATTCAAAGAATTGCATGGTCATAAGGTGGAGGCAACTCTGTGGGTGTGCAAAGCACACCCTGCGCAGTGTGAAGCACAAGCTTTCTAGGGGGGTCTGGGAGCATGCTCCCCCATGGAAAATTTTAGAAATGGAGCACTCTGAGATAGAATATGAGACCATTTTAAACTATTTATAATCATATTTGATGCACACGTTTTTACATAATTATTATTTGCATTTTGTCAGTAATTTAACTATGAAGTTTGTATCTATGTGATGTTTTACAAATTTAATTATGTATTGCAATAATTATATTGATAATTTACAATCAGATGTATAGAGTCAGTACTAAGTACTATCACATGCAGTGTATAAACTGTTATATACAGGGTTTAAATAATAAAATCATGAATGATATTGTTAAAAATTTGAAAAATGATTTAATTTATACAGTTTGCAGTAGAAGTCTGTCACTCTTTAATCATCATCCACATCAATAACTTCAAGGTTAAGACCGTGAGATGCAGTTTCTGATGGAGGATCTATCCAGTCATCCCAACAGTCAAGCAGGCTTTTAGAAGCCACAGACTCGTTGTCAGACTCGGAGGTAGTGGAATCAGAGTCACAGACAATCACAGAACTAGTAGCAAGAGATGACAAGCTGCAAGAAACAGAGGCAGTTGATCGTGTCTTGTGCTTCTTGTATGGCTTTCTAGCATTCTGATTAGGGCGCCTTGTCTTGTCATTCCACCATAGATCGATTGCCTCGTTTGGATCAAACTCAGAAAGTGGCAAGTTAGTTGAAGAAATACTGAGAAGGTCATCAAGAGTATCATTGGTTAACAAAGATCTATTTTGCCCTTAATAACATTCATTTGAGAAAAGACTCTCTCAACCACTCCATTAGACACAGGCAAAGAAAACAGCAGCTCAATTAAATTAAGGACATTGACCCAAGCTGAAGAATCTGGAGAATGAAAATCTCTCCACCAAACAGCTTTATAGTCTAACGTGGACAAAGAAATGTATGTGGTGGCATAGTGCAGTACTGATTCAAACTCTGCATGGATCTCATCCATGTCAGTGTTGGCCTTTTCCAAAGGGACTCGGAAATGATCTGCTAGCCTATCAATCGCCCCAAAATCCTCACTCTCATCAACCACTTTTTGCCAACCCTATGTAGCCAGGACAAAGATGATATCCCTAAGCAGATCTAGATCAGTCCACATAAGCCTGGACTTGATGCAGTCGCTGACCTTAGAACAGTACAAACTAGCATGTCTCATAAAGTAGGTCTTGGCTGCATCAAACTGCTTTAATGTTTGGGCCTGGTACATTATGCTATCACCATCTGCATTACACTTACTAATGGTTGATGCAAATGTTGGCCACTGATCTACAGGTAAAGAATTCAATTTCTCAATCTCTTTAATAGAGCGCAACAAGCTAGACAGTGCTGCAAGGATATCTAAGTGGTCATACTGCATTACTTTTGACAAAATAACACAGGGAGAAAGGACATCCACAAATACAGCACATCCTAATATGTACTTGGCATTTACCCACTTGTTGTAATAGCCTTTCAGTTTAGATCTGTCGACACTTTTGACAGAAGAGTCTTCTGACAAGGCTGCTAGATGACTGGTATAAGCTACATATTTGGAAAGTATCCTTTTCATCGCATTCCACTTATGAGCCACCCAACATGAGCCGCTTGCTCTAATGGGCTTCATCCCACCATCTTCAGGGTCTAAGGCTAAACACTGTGTTAACTCTGAACAAATTTCCTTAAGCTCTCGACACTTCTTTGGGGAATTTTCATAAATCAAGTATAGCCTTAGGAGCATATCATCCACTAGGTCAAATGCAGTACACTTTAAGGCATTCCTAACAGCTAACTCTAGCCTATGAGCCATACACCATGACCAAAACACACAAGGGAGCTGTCTCTCCACCAGTCCCTTCAACCCAGCACCAGCAACATTAACTGCTGCTCCATCAGTTCCCACCCCAACTAGTGCACTGCATTCTTCCACAGTGATATCTCGAATGCCCATGATCTTCTGCATTGCATCCTGAAGATCAAAAAGGCCTTGTGCTGTAGTCAAGGATGGCCGGCTAATGCTAAAGTAACTTATTGTTGTACTTACCTTTTCATCTGCGCCTTCTGGGTTGAACCACACAGCCATAATCAACTCGTTTTCTATGTTGCCACTATCAGTAGAACCATCTAAAAGAATGGAAAAGAACTTACATTTCTTCAGTTGGCCTATAACTTTCATGCGTTGTGCTTCTGTAATATAGTGTGTAAAGTCTTTTGAAGCTGTCTCAGTTGTGTAGGCCCTCCCACCATTGACTCCATGGCGTGTCTCCAATTCACAGATACCCGGATACTTACGGAAAGGTAGCTTTTTTCTTGGCAATATAATAACTAATGTCGAACTTGACACGTAGCCTAGCCCTTTCTTCATCTCCCAGGGTATTCAAAGCAACAACTATGGGTGCATTAGCAGAGCTACTTACGCCTTGTGCTCTCTGGATTTCCTGATGAAGTAGCATCATTGCATGAACGTGCTGCTCGCTGTGGGCGTGGTCACGGATGTTGCTTGTGCGAATAGACTCGACCCCAGTAATCCATCGATCGCTAAAATTCCTCTTACCTACAATTCTTGCTTGAAATTTCTTGCAGATAGCACACTTCAGCTGTGTTACAACTCGAGTGCCAGCCTCAATGCACGTTTCGCATTCTAGCCAACTCAGCGTTTTATGCTCACGATCGAAATCTCGCTTCCACTGTTTGAATGTTTGAAAACTCACCTTCCGTTTCTTGGTAGCAGTTCCGGATGCTGAATTAGTCGACCTTTTCATCGAACATGTACAACAATAATTAATGTATTAAAATATTAGCATACAACAATCACATGACCTCTACCTCCAGTGCTCCAAATGCTTCCTTCGCCGTGGACTTGGACTACTACTTGGCAGTTGCATAGTGTGGAATGTTTTTGTTGCTATTGCACATTATTCGTAAGTTTTTTAGCGTGATTAAAGTTGTGTATTTCTTGCTGGGACAAATGGACCAAACGCCCAATGTTTTACTCGGTCATCGTGGCTGGATGGTCGGAAAATGGCCGAGGGCCGACCGTTATATTGTACTCTGGTATGGATATTCATTTAATAACTATGCTCCCTATGGACTAAGGAACTCGATTGAGGTGTTCTGGCTTACACAGCGTAAACCACAAGATTGTTATCAAACAATAAAATCACAAAAAAACAGTAAAATCAGCTGTAAACAAGATCCTATCTCTATCAAAGTGCATAGTATTACTTCTAATTCTAAGTCGTTAGCTCACAGAGCGTTTCACATCAGGTGAAGTTTTCCACTGTCACGCCAAATACGAATGTGTAAAGAAACACATGGCCACCATGCCATGTCTTGAAAAAGTAGCTTGTACCTGTCCCCCATAGTTACAGATTGTCATATTCCTTCTTAATAATAGACACGACTAACAACGCAAACAACTAACTAACTAGTCCTCTCTCACAACCAGACATTTTATGTAACTCTCGCGCAATAATCTATGAGGGATCAGTTTAACCCAGTACCTGGACCCTGTGGGCACCAGTAAGTGCACTGTATTACTAAATGCACAAATAAGTTGTAGCAAAATCGAAATTGTACTCAGTGCATAAGTTATTAGATTGATCCACCACATGACAGTTATGACAGTTAGAGAGTTAAGCCTGAATCTGTGAAATACGATGAAGAAAGCATCAAGAAAAGTACAAAACTGAGGTAGAAAGTTGATTCATGAATGCTGGTCGCCAGAACAGTCTTCGATGATCTGACATTATGTGAGATCAAAGTCAATCTGACATTGTATGACAAAGCAGCAACATGCGCAAGCATGCCAAGCTATGAGGGTCTGGAGCATGCCCTCCTCAGAAAATTTTGGATTTTCAATGCTTGGAGATTGCAAATGATGAGCATTTGACACCCAAAACTCTTTAGCAGCTACACAATGCATCATTGTTAAGCCACATACATATAATAAATCTATAATAATCACAGTATGATGAATCAAAATGATATTATCCAATGTGACTGTTGTGGAGTAAATTGACTTTTAACTGTTGAATTGACTAATTATTGTGTAATTAGACTACAGCTAATTATTATGTTGTTTATTGTTCTTATTCTGGAACTATCTCCAGACTTCTAGAATTGTAGTCTATACAAGAGCATATTGTTGTACAATTTGTTAGTCCGCTTGAAATCAGTCATTAAAGTTGCTCTGTGAAAACCTTTCTATTACAACAGGTTATGGGCCCAGAGCATCTTGCTGCGTTTTTTGGCTTTGAAGACTGACGCCTTGACTGGAAGAGGAAGGCAAGGCTTCAAGCAATTTGTCTGGAGGAGGCGAGAGACGCGCTACCCTCATGACCTTTGACCTTGGCTCTGGCTAACAGCGCTTGGGACTGGTGGAACGATGGCTGAAGTCGACAGGTGGTCGATAGAAAAGCTGGATTCGTCGAACTGGCTGACGTGGAAATTCCAGATGAAGCATCTTCTGCTGGCGAGAGGGCTGTGGGGGCTGGTCAACGGAACGGAGGCTCTACAGGAAGAAGCAAACGCCCAGCAGCAAGCGGACTACAACAAGAGATCCCAGAAAGCTTTCTCAACAATGGTAATGGTGATAGGCTCGTCACAACTCTACCTAGTAACTTCGTGCGAAGGTCCAGCAGCAGCATGGACGGCTTTACGGAACCATTTCGAGCGTGAGACGCTCGTGAACAAGTTAATGCTGAAGAAGCAGTACTTTCGCATGGAGATGGAGGAAGGAACTTCTGTTGAGGAACACATCAAGAGAATGAAGGAGTTGACGGACAGACTAGCAGCTATCAATGCTCCAATAGCAGAGGAAGACCAGATAGTGACGCTCTTAGGGAGCCTACCTGCTACTTATTCCACCCTGGTGACAGCTCTGGAGGTCAGAGACACAGTTACTCTTGGCTATGCTCAGCAAGCTCTAATCAGAGAGGAGCAGAGGCTGAAGGGACTGACAGGTGGAAGTGTAGCTACAGGAGGTAGCACAGGGCGAGCACTACTTGGAAAGCAGTCTGATAAGGGCAGAAAACATAGCCAGAAGTAGGTAAGTTTTTTGTGTGAAGAAACTGGTCACTTCTGTAGGGATTGTCCAAGAAATCAGCAGAGTTCCAGGCCTAAGCACAAGGCAAAGCCTGTTAGTACTGAGTCTGTGGGATCTCACTCCGATTGTGACACTGATGATGGAGCATTTGGAACGTCATCTAGTTCATGTGAACCTGGGAGGTGGATAGTTGACTCTGGAGCATCAAGCCATATGACACCAGTAAAGGAGACACTGGTCGATTATGTAGAGTTCGACAAGCCCCAAATGGTTTGTCTAGGGGATGGCCAAACAGTAGAGGCCTTTGGAAGAGAAAACGTCCACCTCTCTATGGTTTTTAGCTCATGTAGTCCGAAGAGGATTACTATGTATGATACTCTGTATGTTCCTAATTTGAAATGTAATTTGTTCTCAGTTAGAGCAGCTGTCACAAAGGGCAATGTTGTTAAATTTGGAGAAGCCAAGTGCTGGATTAATGGGAAGAGTGGCAAGCTGTTAGGAATGGGAACAGTTGCTAGCAAATTGTACTATCTAGACTGCCACACTGTTGCTCAGGACCATGTGACTGTAGTATCAAGACCTCAATCTGGAAACACTGCTGACCTTTGGCACCAGCGTTTAGGTCACTTGAATGGTGGTCAACTGAAAGAGATGGTTACCCATAACGTGGTGATGGGAATGAAGATTCCCAAAGCTGAAGATCTTTCTTTTGGTGAGAAGTGTGTGGAAGGGAAGATGGCTAAGATACCTTTAAGTCAGTGGGAGAGATTCGCTCAGTAAGAAAGTTACAGCGTGTGCATAGTGATGTGTGTGGGCCTATGCCTACTGTATCAATTGGAGGTAGAAGGTACTTTGTTACAGTCATTGATGATTACACAAGATGTTGTAGGGTTTATTTTATGAAGAATAAATCAGAGGTGTTTGACAAGTTCAAGGAGTTTGAGCCCTGTACTACTAATGAGTGTGGTAATTCAATTGGAACCTTGCGTTCAGATAATGGTGGAGAGTACCTCTCAAAGGGGTTTGAAGAATACCTACAAGCTAAAGGAATACACCAAGAGCTTTCAGCTCCATATTCACCTGCTCAAAATGGTGTTGCTGAGAGGCTGAACCACACCCTGATGGAGTCTGCACGTACTATGATGGCTCAAGCAGGACTTTCAGAGAAATTCTGGGCGGAAGCTGTGGCTACTGCAGCCTACCTGAGAAACAGAACAGCTACCAGGTCTCTGAAGAAGATGACACCCTACGAAAGATGGTATGGTCATAAGCCAAGTCTTGCACATCTTAGAGTATTTGGTTGTGTGGCTTACGCGTATGTTCCTGATAGTAACAGAAATGGAAGATGAGCAAGAAGGATGAAAGATTACGTTTTGTTGGATACAGTCTTCAAACAAAGGGATACCGCTTGATTGATGAAAGCACGTTGAAATTCATCATACGTCGAGATGTCATTTTCAATGAGGTTGGTTTCCAAAATGATCGAGGTATCAACAGGAATTTGGATTGTTTCAATGATGATGTGATTACTGAGGGAGAGGAGTCAGTTGTACAACAATTAACCCGATGATCAAGATCAAGGTCATCATCGGTATCCTGCAAGACAGAGATGTCCGCCAGTAAGGTATGGCATTGATGAGTACACAGACGTAGCATTGCTAGGTGGAAGCCAAACAGAAGATCCTCAGAGTATTGAAGAAGTTCTATAGAGTAGGCTTTCTAAGAAGAGGCAAGAGGCAGCAGATTCAGAGTTCCGGTCACTGACAGAAAACAACACATGGGAACTAGTAGAGTTGTCCAGTGGAAGAAAGCCAGTTGCATGTAAATGGACCTTTTAAGACTAAGTGTGGTAGTAATGGAACAGTAGAGTATGATGAGGAGAAGACTAGCATGTGGATGCACCAAAGGCGGTACATCCTAACACTTCTGGATAAGTATGGGCTAAGTGAAGCCAAACCATTCACAACACCAGCTGATATTAGTGTTAAATTAGTTAAGGATGATGGAGTCAGTAAGTCTGTTGACCAAGTAATTTATCAGTCCATGGTGGGAAGTCTGATATACGCAGCTGCTGCAACTAGACCTAACATTGCCCAAGCAGTGGGAGCTATGTCAAAATTTAACTCCTGTTCCACTGAAGCTCACCTTACTGCAGTTAAGCGAAGAACTACGCATACTGATGTTAAGTTTCACTTTGTGAAAGAAGCTCCAAGTAATGGATGTACTCAATTGATTTATTGTCCAAAAGAACAAATGGTGGTAGATGTGTTAAAATCTCTCTCATGTGACAGATTCGAACATTTTCAGCTGGAGATGGGACTGAATACCTTACCCAGTGTCAAGTCAATTTAAGTGGGAGTGTTGTGGAGTAAATTGACTTTTAACTGTTGAATTGACTAATTATTGTGTAATTAGACTACAGCTAATTATTATGTTGTTTATTGTTCTTATTCTGGAACTATCTCCAGACTTCTAGAATTGTAGTCTATAAAAGAGCATATTGTTGTACAATTTGTTAGTCCGCTTGAAATCAGTCATTAAAGTTGCTTTGTGAAAACCTTTCTATTACAACAGTGATATGTATATACTTGGTTTACAATCTATAGCAATTATGACCATATACTGCAGAACATCTAAAAATCCTTAAAAGCCACTAAAACAGTGTATGAACATGTGGTAGAATGGTGCAAATTACATTTCAATGAAAGGTATAGGTTTGATTCCCTAAATCAGATGACTTTTCCTGTTTTTTTTGGACCATTTAGGTACATTTTTTTAGAAGCTCGTTGACTGCTCTATTAGAGTAACTGACTGTTCTATTAGAGTATATTGATCATTTTTAGCGGAAAGTGGTCAGCCATCCTTGACTGGTTCAGTTGGTAATTGGGTGGTCTTTGAGCTAATTGATTGGTAAATGCCCAATGACCGACCATTATAATCTGGTCTGCTGGTCACATATATAAATTCCAGTCTTGTATAGTTGTCAGTCTCATTTAGTAGCTGGGATAAAAGGTTGCTTGAAAGAATAAATGCACAGGCCGTAATTCAAGACAAGAGAAGACATACAGCCCATTTACACTAACCATCTAGTTCGAACTAACTCGAATCAGAGCGATTTCCAAGTCAGTGTAAACGCGTACCGTATCAAACCAAACCATGTCAAACCGCTCTGAAATGGACCTGCTAGGGATATGGGTCTGGTTCGAACTAGTTCGCTCTACTCACCCTGTATAAACAGTTGCGAACCTGCAGTTCGATTTGGCTCTAATAAGCGGGATAAAAATACGGAGAAGTACAGCTAAAACGGCGACTGTAAAGACAAAATAAAGCAACAGCGAAGTATTTTGGGGACGATACAGAAGGACAGCCTCAAGAACAACAAAAGGACTAAAAAACAAACAGGTACGCGTGCGAATGAACAGTTAACCAACTCCATAGAATTGAGAGGTTGCCGCCAACACTGAAAACTTTATTGTGCCTACAAACCTTACGATAACAGAGCACACAAATCCTTTAACTCCATCAACAATCTCTACTTCGATGAAAATTATGATTGTGGGTTTAAGTTTTTTTGGTGATTGGAGCGGGTTTGGCCTTCGTAGTATAAACGGTGCTAATAAATCAATCTGGATCGAACTGAAGCGATCTCATCCAGAGCGACCTGTAGTGTAAACACGTTGATAGATGTGTAAAGTAATTATGACATACATAGCAACTGTAAATTCATTTAAACAAAAGCCATAGTTTACATCTACTTAGCTTTTACAATACCTTTGCTTCAGCTTCTTTGCTATGTGTCTGCTGAGTGACGCTTTGAAGAGTTGTCTTCAACTGCAGCAGCACAGCTCTCAACAACTACAGTAACAGCATAAACAGCACATCAGCATAAACAGCACATCTAAGTAACATAGGACAATGGCAAACACAATACACATTCAGCATGTAGTATGTTCCTCGCAGGAAAGGCACAAAAGTTTTCACTCAGAAGTAAACTGGTTGATAAATTTAAATTACAGTGAAACTTGTCTATTCTGGTAGCATTTGGCCAAAACTGTAATATTATTAAACACAGCACAGTGAGCACACACAAATACAGGCAGTGGTGGCAAGGCAAGACACACAGAGGCTCTTCGCAGTTTGGCCACATCACTGAAATGGATGTCATGCTATCACAGAGTATAAACAGACAGCTACATACAGCTTGTACCTGATCAATATGTGATACCAGTGATGGTGTAGAATCTGCGTTGGCTAAATAGGTCTCCATCTGAAAGACACAAATCCAACATTCAATACAATCAGCTATTAAAGAACTAGAAGTGACACAACATGTCACACTCACACTGCCTAATTCATTACCCCATATTCATAATGTTATGTAAGATTTCAACCTGTTAATGGGTCATTATAATGGGGCAAGCAAGTACACATGTGATATGCCATTATCCTATTGTAAAGGAGTTAGGGCACAGTGTTTCAAATTAGTTCCAACAATAAAATCAGTTATAGTAGTTAAAAATATCTCAAAATTCTCTGCCCCCCCAAACTTTATGCATACCAATATAGATATACATCAAACACCACTGCGTAACTTTCATGGGCTTGCCGCTCTTCCCCCATTCTTACACCCCAGAATAATCACATGGTACAACTCAAACACAGTACTACATGTACTATAATCATCTGGAGCCCCAGTTAACCATACACAACAGCCACCCAAGTAATACGACAGCTTATCTATGGCTTACATCACTACAAGCACATACCAACTGTAATTTATCTACATACCAAAGGATTAAATGAAATGAGCCAACACTATATTAAGTCTTGTATTTCAGAAGGATTATGTCTCATATTAACAGTGTTTAGTCTTTACAACAGATCCCATCTTATTTTTCAATATGTAATCTACCCACCAATCAGCCCTTTTCTTAGCTTGAACACATGTGACAGCTTGAACACATGTGACAGCTACGAACGGCACCAACAATGGCTGACATCACGGATCAGTGCAATACAAAAACTGTCTGAACAGTTGCAAACACTGCAGGAAGACATTAACTCGACCAAATAAATCGTCCCATCATCTTAAGAGATGCCACCATTGTCAAAGTGGAAACAATCTTACCACCTCTGAGAGGATGAAGATCTCACTCTCGGAGTAGAGAAGTATATTCTCCTGATGTCACGTGTTTCCAGAGCAGATTTCCCTCTTAAAGTAGATCACCACACTCTTGAATCACTGCAAGTTATCACTCTTCACAAGTAAAGTATGCTCCTGATGTAAAGCACCACCACACTCTTGGAGCAGAGGAAGTGGTTCGCCTCACAGTAAATTGTGATCTAGGAACACTGTAGGAAGTACTTGCGATCTTGGAACAGGGGTCATTCCCATTTCCAGTGCAGAACAGTTATTGTTCTCGGAGCAGAACACTTTAGTTCAGTGTCAAAGATTAGAGACTGGAAAGATCAGTTGATGACTCAGACTACGAAGAACAATTAGTCTTTCATGAGTCAGAGACTGAGACTCGTACTGCCAAGACCTCTTCATCTACCAGACTGCTTCATCTACCAGACTGGTAGAAGTCACTGATGAAACAGCAGCTTCTGATAAGAAAAATTTTCCAAGAAGCTAGAAAATGTGACAACTAACTATGCCTACACTTTCCAATAAGTCTCAGTCACACAGAAATCAGTGTTTGATTCCTAGAAGGTTCCCAGAATGCAAAGGCATCGGATCGAGAACTAGGATCAATACAAAGTGCTGAGCTAGATGCCATGGCATCCTTACTGCCATAGTGAGGCTGATGCCAAAGATGACAATGGGCTGATTGGCAATGCAAGTCAGAATCAATCGAGGACTAAGATCATCACTCAGATGAAGCTCTCCTCCCTTTAACAGAGGAGGAGAACTTTATCTATGCTACCCCTTCCTTATTGGACCAGCCTTTTCCAGAAACCTAGTACCAAGTCATAGCCCCACAAGAACAGCAAACAACCATCTTTTGCATTTAGAAATAGTGTCATTTGACCAGGAACTTCTGAAATGGCAACAATTTTGGGAGCAGCAATCCATAATGCAACATTCTCTCCTCAACTGATAAGATGAAATCTCAATTAAGGGGAAGCCCTTGGTGCCATCTCTACATATTAGCTAATTATGATGTGGCAGTTGACATACTTAAACACAGAATTGGAAACCAGGGGCAGATCCAGGGGGGAGGGGGGGGGGGGGGGGGGCTTGGGGGTTTGTCTTAGCATAATTATACGATCACTAATAATACAAATACTCATAAAACCACCTTATAAACATCTTTCCAAGGTATTATCAGTGGATTTATGTTAAAGTTTATGCAACAAGGACCCGGATCAGCATTGGAGGTGTGTATAAGATCGAGATACTCTAATAGAGCAGTCAGCTAACTACTCTAATAGAACATTCACTGGAAACATGTAGTTGGTTCTGTTATGGAATTTTTCCAAATCTGCCTGCACCTATACCTGCACCTATACATACAATGAAGTGCATTGGTCTGTTTAAAGGGCTTCATTCATCTACTTGTGTAGTTAATATGTATGGCCATACTTAATTCAGGTACACAATTTCCAATGAAAATGCTCTCAGATTCAATCTTGTATTGTTCAAATTTCAAAATTTTCCACTTTCAACATTCCTTTTCTAACATGCACCTATTCAGTGTTGTGCAATTGTGAGAGGGGTGCATCATGTACTTGGTTGTCTGTACCTACCCAAACTTTTCCATTAGCAAATGCTTCAGAGAGCCATACCTATAATCTAAAGGTAGTATATAAAATATCTACAGGCAGAAAATATTATGAATTTTATGTGGAAATGTCTCCAAATTGCAGTATTTTAGCATCTATTTTTCAAAATTTTCCTGGGGGTGGCATGCCCCAGACCCCCCTAGGGAAGTGTGCTTTGCACACCTCTACCCAAGAGATTAGTACCTTGAGTTAGCCCCCCTTTATAAATCCTAGATCCGCCCCTGGAAACCCACAACTTATTATACAACCTATCATAGATTCTGGCTGCTATTACCCATAATCAAACTGTGAGTCTCAGACAAACCTATGATGTAACTGAACATCAGTATTGAGGCAATGGGAGAAGACGTCAATCATCATCATTTTATGGTCTTGGTATCTGAGAAGCTCCCACAGACGGTTCTGTACCAGCTATGCATGTTGTGCGAAGAATGGACGGTTCCAAAATTATAGCAGTTAACAACTGCATTAGAGGTGGCAGGTGATGAGCCCCACCCTGCACCAATTCCAGTGAGTAAGTAGAAACAAGGAGGAATGTCTGGACCAGCGTTGAAACCGGGTCACTACTGCTGACCCACTGACCCGGATTAATTAAAGCCGAGGCGTGCGATAAGAGTTATGTTTCGGCTAGTCTCGAGCGAGCGAACGAGACTACGTTTTGAGCGTTCGATTCATGTTGAGTAAATATTGCAACTTCAGCCTAGCTGTAGGTTGAAGACCAAAAAAAAGGTCATCACCTATTGACAATAGCTACCCCTCACCATAGATACCCTCAGTTTCGTGCTACATACTGCACTTACTAATAAATGGGCTGGCTGAGTGTATGTTGGTAACATGATAAGTGGGCGTGGCTCACAAAAGAGCTACGCGATAGCATTTATAAGTTTCCACGTCGTCAAACGAACAATTTCGTTTCTCATGTGATCCAATCCAGGTCAGACCCGGATAATTTGTAAACTGGGTCGGACCCGGATGACCTGGAGAAAATGTGACCCGGTTGACCCAACCCGGTTTCAACGCTGGTCTGGACAATCCTTAAGTTTAAAATCAACAGCAGGAGACCTGTTAGTTGGCAGTTGTAATTCATAGTCCACAAACAGAACCCCTTGCAACCAAAGTGCATTTATTGTGGTCAAAGCCACTTGGTCTGATGATTACACCAAGTTTACAACTTTACAGGCTCAGAAAGAGAAGTTTCTTCAAGTGTCTACAGAGGGGATACGTGTTGAAGGACTGTAGATGCAAAATAGATCGTGTGCTCATTGTGGCAGACTGAACCATCATCAAAGCCTTTGTCCTAAGCTATTAGGTAATGGAGACCAAGATCTGACACTACTGTTTATAGATTCATATGCAGTGCTTGAAATAAGTACGCAGTACTTGAAATAAGCAGGCAGAAATGCTAGGACATAATTGTCTGAATGAAAGCATATTTGATCAGACATTTGTACAAACTTGTTCAAACATCAAACATTTTTTTGCCTTGAAACACTATCAAGTCTGATATGCACCTTGTCTGGGTGAATTTTCTACCAATACAAGTACATGATTCAGAAAATGTCAGACGTCTGACCATTATTTCAAGCACTGATATGATCAACTATTTATTGTAAGTGGACTCAACGATCCTCCGTTATCTTCAACACTGACACTACCAGGAAGTAATACTCTAGTGGAGGCAGGAATCGACGTAACTCCACCACCAGAAAATGACATCCTTCAACCACCAATGATTCTACCTGCAAGCAATGTTCTGGTACCACCAGCAAGTAAATCCTGTAACCACCAAATGTCTTGACAATCGAAGCCACTTTGAAAGGCATGTACAATGTGCTTGCAATCCATAACATAACCAGCAAGGTGAACAGACTCCCACTCAAGGCATAACATGTAAACATTTATTTAAAAACCAGTTTTGCGAGAATATGCTGGCTAACTCATTACTCCATCACCCACAATAATTAGAAACAATTGTTTTTTGACTTGCTAGAACCACAGACCACAGAAGCTAGATGTGGGGAGATCTTTCTTTTCGATTCAAAGCTTGGCTGGATTTTAGGAGGGTAGACTGAGAATGCTACTACACAAGAGGGTACAGAGTCACATTTTTAGTTGTCACAATTTGAAATGGCATTAGCTCATGACAAGTCGAATGTCCATGCTTTAAGTAATAATGATCTGCTTTTTAGCATCCAGCCAAGCTCAAATTTCAAGTATTAAATCTACTGGCATTACAGATTCACCAAAGACATGCGATGATGACCAAGGTGCAGACAGAAAGGCGCAGAGCAGAGCCAAATACCTTAATATCTCAACTAGACTTGAGTACATGCTCAGCCACTACAAAAAAAATCATCAATAATTTAAATCCTATGCAGCAATAACACAGAAGCAGTTAGAACGTGACAACATTGAAACTGTTACCAGTGAGTCACTTAACCCTTAAACGCGCAAAGGCCATTATAGTGGCCCTCACGCATGGCAGTAAACAAAGCGCTGTAACTTCCGAACCATTGTCCCTATGGCTACGCAACTGCCATCATTTAATTCGTGATGTAATAGCGAATGAAATGATATGTAGGGTTTTACCCTACACTGAAACACAGGACCAAAACTCGCCATGAAACTAACTTTTTACGAAATGAACACGTAAAACTGTTTACATACCTTTGGAAAAAGACTCGTATCTCCTTCCCAGTTCATTCTATTGTTCTGCAATAAACACCGATCGATTCGCCATTCAATTATGCCTCAGGCCATATATGGGTCACGTGACTCAGCCAATTACAAATATGGCTGCCACCGGAAGGAATACGAAATCGCGAAAAGTCAAGACGCTGTTCTTCATCGCTTCATAACAAGTGAGCGCCTGTTGTTACAGTGGTTATTTAAACTTCCCCTGATAGCCTATTGAATAAACTTTCTGTTTATATAAGGTGTTAGGCTAATTCAGTTTAGCAAACTCTCACCACATTCAATATAAAACCAATTTTGGTAAACACGCATTTCTCAAAACCTGCGTGCGCGTTTAAGGGTTAAAGGTCCACAGAATAGATCATCATGCTGTGGTTACATCAACCAAGACCACAACCAAAGTAAGAGTGGTAAATGATGCCTCAGCATAGACAAGGCAAACAAACAACAGCTTGAACAAATGCCTATGTTTATTAATGCCCAGTAATACTGCCTGAATTGTGTGGCCCGTTGTTCAGGTTTTGTCTTTCTCCAAATACTGTGGCAAAAGACATTGAAATGCAGGTGGCAGACCAAGATGTTATCAGATTCCTTTGGCTAAACAACCTTTCAGTTATGAACAAAGACAGCAATGTGCAAAATCTATCACTTCCATCTGTACCATTTGGTAGTCCATTTTTACTAGCAGCCACTATCACGTATCACTTGCAACAGGAGCTTATGAGCCCCCAAAGGCGGCAAAGGAGCATGAAACTTACACTGCCTGCCTGGTGTCATCACAATCTAAATCAATCGCCGATTAGTTTCCACTGCAATCTACAATACTATAAACTAGAATTCCTTTTCGTGAACATGGTATCAAACACTACAGTAGTATATAGGGGTCACCTTGAAAATTTTGTAAGCCGCCCAAAATTCCGCTTCAAAAAAATCATCCTAGAGACATTTACACGACGAAAATCACCTTTATGGAATAGTACTAGCCCATATAATACATAAAACAGCATTAAATAAAACAAAACACTTAGGTGTATAGATATAGAATTTTTAAAATTGACAACAAAACTCAAATTTTAGTCTCACTGCCTCACTCACTGACCGCAGTCACAAGGCTAGAGGCCAGCGCACGGCCATCATTTTACACCACAATAACAAACTCACCAGTGGGATGTGCCTTTTGGGGTTCCGACGAGTATAGGCCCTCTGCACCTTGTCTTTTCTTATCTTTAATCAGGCTTCTTCTTCTTCATCCAATGAAACCATATCAAGGCATTAATTTTCCATATCAACACATTCTTTCAGCATCATATATAAACGCAGTAAACAAAATGACCTCACCCCTTTTTAGTTTAGCTAGCTGCACACCTCTTGGCTGACTCGAGATATACTCTAATACAACAGTCATGTATGATATTCTAATAGAACAGCCACAAGTTACATTGTAGCTAGCTGTGCTACAATAAACTAGTATTTTTTTAAAATTGCAAATTTAAAATGAGGTAGGGATCTATGCAACAAAAAGTAGTGAAATGAGATGAATGATGGTATTACCGCATAGCTCAGTGGGAAACTCCCTACTTTGGCATTGAGCTATTTAAAAAGTTCTTATAGAACTCTGTCCATATTCTGTTTTGACACTCAGCCCTCCATATAAGGAAAGTACAATCTCATTATTTGAAGCCATATACAGAATTCTGTGTGACAACATTACAAGGTGATGGTAGTGTTCCCACTTGAGTTTCAAGATTTGTATGGTGTACGAGGAGATGTACAATGAACAAACCAGCACCAAGCGGTTAGACAATGAAGGGACCCCAAGGCGCCATAGAAGAAGCCAAGGAAGGCAACTGGCAGTGACACATGGCGATAGTGAAGTTGGCTGAATCTTCCTTGAGGTCCTTCTCTTCTTCGATGGTGGCAAACTTAGTGCAGCTGGAGTGTCCATTGTTACATGTTGAATCGTGCATGTCGATTACATAACCATTTTCGTGTGACGTAAAATTATTTCAAATGCTGTTATGTAATTTGGATTGTCATGGAACTCAGTTTCATGCTCATTCACTGTCTTCAGTGGCTCATAAGCTCCTGCTTGCAACAAAGTGACAACCAGCTTGCTGAAGTCTGTAAACAGGACATCTATGTAGCCAATATAGATACTGGAGTTAACAATTGAGCAGGTCAAAGCTTTGTACAGTGAGGCCAAGAGTTTATTTGCTGCTGCCTCCATGAATTAGAGAGTGGGCTTCTAACTCACAATACTTTATGGAATCAATCCCAGTCTGACTGAGCAGCTACTTCAGATCCGTTCGGTATAAAATAAAGTCTACCCTATTTACAATATTGAAGAATATGCAACTTGAAGAGTCAACTGAATTTATAGTTCATCTCCTATGATGTCATGGGAGATTTGAGAACGCAGAATTAACCCAAGTCGTCAAATATTCCAAAGATGATCACTTTACAGGTTGAAGATTTGCAGACCCTGGCAAAAGTGTACCAAAAATACTGGATTACTTGTGGCCGAGCAGTATTCAAGAAGCTAATGAAGGACTGTAGAGTGTGTAGACGTACAGAAGGTCCATGTCTAGATTGCCCTATTTACCAAAAGAATGTGTTGCCAGGCCACACACATGTGAGTACCAGGCGTTGATAATTTTGGATATGTATATATGTAAAGGAGTTTCCCTAAGTAACTGGTCAATTTGTATATGGATTTGTTTGTTCACTTGTTTTACTGTAAGGGATATCCCTATGAATTGGTTGAAATATATACTGAAGAAGCTTCATTGATTTGTGGCCAGATGTGGAGTTCCCAGACTAATCATCTCCGAAAATGTTCACAGTTTAAAACCGCACAAACTGTACTGAATAAGACTTGGAGAGATGTACCGATGAGAGAATCAATTGACTCAGCAGGACAGGTTCTAAACTAAAAGACAATTGGTTACCATTTTGACTGAAGTGGAAGTAGTGATTAACAGTCATCCACTGGTTTATGTTGATGAAGACATTGATGGACAAATGATTTAAAGTAACTGTTAGTCACACAAGAGTCTCAAGAGAGCGCCTTTATCAATCTAATGTCCTAATGAGAAAGTTAATAATTCAGGAAATATTGTGGAAAAAGGACAATCAATCCCATAAAGAAGAAACAATGATATGCAAAGTGATAACAATGATTTCCCTGAGAATAAAATACAAACAACTGTTCGTCTTACCAGCAAGGCAGTGAATAAGACCAGACAAAGAGTGTGTAACAGTGGCTCAATCCTGATAAGGAAGCTTCCCTGGGAAGTGTTGCAGCTTGCGATGATACTATATATAACTGGTATTAGCGTCTAGAACTTTTTGTGTTCTAATTAATGTATCAATAGTGCTTTAGTTGAATATTGAATATTAAGTTGAACCAATACTCATTTATCACTTGATCACACACAGTTGTTTAAAATCTGTTGCAAAATCATTTAGTAGGTCTTGGCATAATATCCCCAACCTAGAAACTACTCCCCCAGCAGTCTAGTTTCTTTTCCAACAAACACTGGTCAAACTAATTCAGAACCGGTGGGTCCTAAGCTCAATACAGGGTCATTTATACACTTCTCCACAATGACACATCAACCTGTAATGCATCACTCTCAATATTCTGCGGATGATTGCAGAGGAAGTAACCAAATTATTACAGAAGGCGACAATATGGGAAATAATACCAACCAAGGTTTTATTTGAACCTCTTTCTAGTTCCCAAGGAAGATGAAGGGCAGTGCCCAGTAATCAACCTCAAAGCCCTAAATGACTTTGTAAGAAGGAACACTTCAACAAAATTGAGGGCATACATATGTACATTGAAAGACTTCATAAGGTATTTTCCAAAATTGATCCCTTTCTCTTGATACTTAATACACTTGAGCTACAAATGTTCCACAGGATATACAGAGGGACATAGATCTAGTGAACAATTCCGATGCATCCCTGGATAGATGGGATACTTACTACTTCAAACAAAAACTGTAGTCCCAACAGGGATGATCATAGTTTGAACTACCTGTGGCAACTCTGGCAACCAACACCTTTGCAAAGTACAAAACCACAATATCCATCCTATTGATAATTGACAACACGGTTCAACCAGTGCTACTTGGAAGGCACAACCATGGTTTACAACACTTCTGAACACATTCACAAATCATGTTTGGTTAATCACACCAGAAAGTTAATCAGGATAGATCCCATGCCTCTTCTTCCTCAATTATACATATATGCAAATATGCACACATACAAACATACATATGTACTGTACCCATGTTGTGCACAAAACAAATGAACTTTATTGTAGCAGGTTAGAAGTCAGGATGTATTATTGCATGACTACTTTTAAACTGCTGAATATTGATTTTGCAGCAGAGTGCACAGGCATAACCACTTGTGACACGTTTTAAAAATTAGACATAACATGTGTATGCATGTATATCTACTCCCTGCTCCCATAAGAAGCCATCAGCAAGACAGGTGTACACACACATACATACCTGATGAAGTGCCGTCTCTGAAGTGTTAGCATTGGTGATTTGTGATATGATGTAATTAATGGCTGCTGAGGTGCTGGCAATTCTGGCTGGGGACTGAGCTAGAGTCTTTGGTGGATTAGCAAGCAGTCTAAGCAAGAAAAATATGAAACAAAATGTATAAATTGATGTGCACACATGCACGTATCATTTACATGTACAAACTGTACACACATCAGTGACATACACACGACTCACTGTGATGTTGTGTAAGAAGTTTGGGCTTCATCTGAAGTCTTATCAATGATAGCATAATCAACTTGCTCAAGCTTCAACTTGCCTTGTCCCAGTTTAGGAATACCACTGTTTTTACCATACCTGATCAAATAAGAACAACTTTAGCTATGCATTTAGTTGTGTACACACACAGTGCTCTTACAACGATTCTGTGATTACACATTTACTTATGCAACTTGTAAGTTACTTTGCATTTTGTTATTAGCCAGCATCAAACGCATAACAAAATTGTTAAGGCTGAGCAATACTACTTTCACTATTGTAATCTACTTATGGCCTTAATTGTGTTGAACAGTTGTACACAATTTCACCATGAATTGTTAAATAATTTACACAAAATTGACAATATGTTATAGTTAAAGCACCTTCACATGTGTGTACGGAAAATACAGCACGGGTGTGTGTGTCAAGAGGGTAATACAGCACAAGGCGAAGCCAAGTGCTGTATTAGCTTCAAGACATCCCCCTTGTGCTGTATTTTTCATACACAAACAAGCATAGGCGGTGCTTTAAGTGTTATATTGTACTTCCTGGTCGTCTGGCTCAGAGAGATTTTCTCTAGTACTCAAACAACTGTGGTTTTCGGTGATCAGGATAGGATATCAGTGTTTATATAATCTATTTCTAGTCGTAGAACAAACTAATAGGATTAGTTAGGCTAGTTTTAGCGATTTACGTACATGATCAATCGTGCTGTCTTAGTGGAGTCGTGTTTAAATGGCTTTATGATCAGACAATCAGTAAATGTTTATACGATCTATTTCTACCCGTAGAATGAACTGGTAGGATTAGTTTAGCTGGTTTTAGTGATTTACAGCATGTTGTTTTTGCAACATTCCGTAAATAAATTTTCCGCATAACTGTACTATATATGCCCAACTGTGCTGTATTTGCCCAATTAAGCACATAACTATACTGCATTTGCCTGCATGACTGTTCTGTATAACCCATACAGTACAGTTATGCAGCTAATAAGTACCGTATGGACAATACACTATGCGGCATCGCTTTGATCCTCCCACACAGAGTACAATATATGGTGCTATTTATGATGTGAGTAATAACATCGTGATAGTAATCATAATCGCTATATGTTACATCCACAGTTCAACACAAACATGTAGTGAATAATAGTATCCTTATAGAAACTCAGCAGTTTCTAACAGGTAGGCTTTTTACTATGTAATAAGATTTATTCACACAATGAACTGTCTCAGAAGTGTACCCATAGTGCAGGCTTTTTTTCTGAATCATGTTCTTCCACAACAGTATGTACATTTGCATGTGATCTATTGTGATGTCACAACATCATGATTATTATAATACATATCAACATTAGGGCTGGGACGAATACTGAAATTTACCTTCGCCAATAAAATATTCAAACATTTGAAGCTTTGGTGTTAGCTTTCAAGCTACAGGTTGTCTTGTATTTATGTACATCCTTCTTAAGTTTTATCTTTCTAAACTTATTTAATAAGTTTGTAAGCATTTGGAAAGCGCACAGCAGCAGTACTGAATGACACGATCTATCGATTGTAAATGGGCGTGTCTGCTATACTGCAATCATGCACAGGTAAACACCAAGTAATGGCTAAAAGTACATTTTCCATGCATTATCTATTACTTTATAAGGTGTTTTAAGGCTGCAACTAAGGTAGCAAGCTGAACTACGATGGCTTAAAAGTGGGCGTGGAACACAAAGATTGATCACGAAGAGACAAACATTGATCACGCAAGAGGAATAAACAGCTGCAATAAAGATAATGACGTTTATTTGTAATTCTTTCGTAGACTATGAGTGCATTACGAAGCTTCAAAGGATACTTCTATAATTTGAAGTTTACTTAACCTTCGAACCCACAAAACATTCGAAGCTTTGTCTCAGCCCTACTCAACATCACGATGTTCAGAGACAATCACGATTAATCCCACAATTGATATAATCTCCAAGCCCTAAACTTTGTACCTTAAGCATTTACCACAAAACATATACAAGTTAGCCTCAAGGGTTTGGGTAATTAATTACTTTTGTAAAAACCAGTTACATTCCTTTGCTACTAGTTAAGTCTAAAACTGATTAACAGTACTGTAGTAACTAGCTAGTAATCAAGCTTTAAAACCTGAAATACCACAGTTTTTGTGCATGTTTGTGTGGCAACACATACTTAGAAGAGTCTAGTTTGAAAGGTCCAGCAACCACCTGAGGGCGAGTCGACTCCATTGGTGCTGGTGCTGGTTCATCCTGGCTGGAGGGTTCAGTTGATGGAGGAGGCTTAATGCCTGAAGGAGCTGGCAACCTGAGGGAAGCAAACCAAATCAACATATAAGTTTTTTGCAGACTCATTACAACCAATAAACTTTTAGCTAAATTGTTACTATCCACATCAATCGATAGATAGCCTGATTGTACATTTTCTATTGGACATGTATTCTTGTACAATAGCTACTACATACTTTGTAGCAGCGGGAATAGCAGTCTCTTCATCTTTACTGTCATCACTTGCAGGAACCTCTTTTTCCTCAGTGGGAGATTTCCTTTGTTGCTGCTTGTGTTGTTGCTGCCTACTTTGCTTCTGTTTACCATCTTGCTTCCCTTCCGCTGGCATCTTAGCTTGTGGCTGCATTGTGGCAGGGGCTGCTGCAGGGGCTGGTTGAGGTTTCTTGCCAGATCTTTTGATTCTCTCTTCTAACAATGAGTTGTCTTTTGGTGATATCTGCATGTACCACATATGTGAATCACAATTAAATAAACTAACCACTGCAATGCATTTTAAATTTTATATTACATATATAAACACACACACACACGCACATCCACAAAGTAAGCAGAATTGCCATTATATTTTCAGGTATACCTCTTGCAAATGATTGACTGTTTTATTAGGGTCGCTAATATCAAAGACAAATTGTTTCTGTTGGGCAGTATTGTAGTATAGTTGCCACATACCTGTCCAGCATATTTGTACACAGTGTCCCCAATGTTGTCATACACCACTACTAAGGTGTTGAGGGCTGCATTACGCACGTTGGTGTCACGATCACTGATCTGTTGAGCTATCACTTGGACAGCCTTCTGTGGTGTAGGTTGACACACCACCATACCATTATTCTGGATCAGTATGCCTAGCTCTTCAAGACACTCTACAAAACAAATAATGACACAAGATACAAAGATATACTGCAGCTGCTGGACACCGCGGTGGCCACACAATAGTTTAAGAGATTAATGTACAAATCTGGCTGTACAGTCAAAAGTTGATTACATGAATGTAAATCAACTGAAACATTAAATAACCAAAATGACTGTTCAACTAGAGTATCGTGTCAACAGGTTATGGTAGTAATGTTTACTACAGCTCTCCCTAAAATAAATGGTGAAATGCTGACATTGAAATCCACCCTAGAAATATCACACATGATGAAAACTACCTTTACGGAACAGTCTTAGTGTCCAATATCAAATCCACCATTAAAAGCAAGACAACAGTTACAGAAGGCCAAATATTCAAACTTTTCAAAATCATGAAAACCCACTTTTTGATTTCCAGCCAGCCTGTCAACTGGACTATAGTCGCAAGGCTCAAGGCCAATGAAGCAGCACATGGCCATCATTTCATACCACAATAACGAACTCACCTATGGTATGTGTCTTTACTAGTTCCAACGAGTGTTTGCCTTGCCTTGCTTTTCACCTTCAATAACATAATCGCCATTTCTTCATGCAAAGAAACTATATCAAAGCATTAATTTTCCACATCAACACTTTCCTTAGAAGAACGTATTTAGACCCCACAAATATATTTCAAGCATTAATGCTAGTGTAGCTGCACCTAATAAAAGCATTGTGTGACCATTCCTTCACTAAACGATCAGAACATGTCACACTTACCCTTAATGAGGATCACACAGTGACCGACATCCATAATGATCCAGCTGTAGTTTTGTTTAGCAAACATGATATGGCAATGATGCCCCTACATTTACTGTGTAGCTCACTTGAGTTAAACAGCAAGGTCAAGATACTCTAATAAAAGCAGTCGTAATCACACATGCATATCATATGACAAAAAAAATTCCCAAACTAGTACAATTAATAATAGTAATTTTAAAATGAAGTAATAAAAGTAGTGAAACAAGAGATATGAATGATGGTAACTATTACAACATAGTTATGTGAGTACTTTGACATGTTACCACCACTTGTTTAATGCCAAAGTAGAGATTTTCCCACTTTACTATGCTGTAATAGCTACCATAATTCTCTTGTTTCACTACTTTTTATTGTTGGTACCAAAATTCATTTTAAAATTACATTTCACTATGCTTGTTTAGAGTAACTGAACATGCTCTGTATTGTAAACAAACAACTTTCTGAATTTTCATACTTTTCAGTTATGCGAATCTCCATTTTAGGCTGAAAAGGGTACACAACAAAAGATACTTATGAAAGCATTTTACATTTATCACGATTATTAATATTATCACGATACTATATGCTCATAAGAAAAATCATGTTACATTCAATTCATATGTACAAGTTTTGCTATGGCTTGTAGCTGTTGTTATATCCATCCCATAAACAGCCCCTAAGCTATAAGTACTACATATAGAAATGTGATTAGCTGCATTTGTAAGACTGTATCATTGATGACATTTTATTTTGCAAGCAATATATCACAACATTCATGATAATAGCCTCGATACAGTTATCGTCTCATGCTTTTATCGTGATAACAATGATACATTGCGATATTGTCCAACTCCATCTCCATTTAATAGTTATACCACGGCTGCAAGGGATTTGCTGATATATACACCCAAAGCCCGAGGGCTGCGGCTGTATAATATCAGCAAATACCAAGCAGCTGTGGTATAAGTGCTACATATCACTTGGGGCACACTCACCTAATAGATGAAAGAACTACTGAGAACTCATCCCGTTTGTTTTATACAGTAGCATCTAAAGATCGATTGTGGTTTTAATAGCGTGGGCTAATAGCCATCAGAACATAAAAACGTCATAATATGTTACTATGCTTCAACATGCAATGATAGAAAACTTGCACGATTGTGGGATGTGGGATGGAGTTTATATTGTTTTCATTTTTGTACTAAGTTAAGCCAACTAACTTCGCTATTGAGACAGTAAGTTATTATATTAAGTTAAGTAATTAGGACTGTAAGTTACTAACCTATTTCATCGTAGTAGTAGTAGCTTTGCTGTTCCATGATCTGTTCAAAGGCTGATATGCGGTGGATCGCCCAAACAATTATTTTGTGGCTTCATTATCTTTTAGTAACAACCAACTAGTCTATCTTAGCAAATATACTCAGATTAGCAACCATTACAAACATGAGTCCCACAATACAAAGCTCTATGCCACTCAATATAACAAGTCAAAGCGCATTGATTCTTTGAACTGGCTGGGTATCAAAGTCATTGGTAAACTGCTTTCCCATGATATTTCCCGGGCAATATCTCTGGGCAATATCTCTGGGCAATATGCGAGTTAAACACTGAGAGGCACCTTTGAATGCCCACACTAAAGTGGTATATATGCATGCATTGCTGTGTACATGTGCAATATCCAGTAAAGCATCCTTAATCCCCAGTGTCTTACACAACTACTTAGTATTAACAAAGTACTTCTGATGTATTAACACCTCCACTAATGTAATACACAGAATGCATACTACAATCAAAGATGCTTGTGGCTCGTAAAAGAATAGAAGAGTTCTGTCAGGTAAAGAGTGAGCTATAAGTGTTAAACACTGCTAGATACAAATATCTCCTATCAGAACTTTGAAACAAGCTTTCTGATATGATCTGAACTCCAGTGAGTACAACACCACAACACTGATACTCACATACCTGTCCTCTGTCTGGCATTCTTACTCTTCAACCCATCCACTAGATAGGTAAACAGCTTGCCGGGTGGATAGACGCAGCAGAGTTGACCAAACAACACTCGCACACCTTTCCTAACTGGGTCCTTAGAGTCACCAACCTGTAAGGAAGCATTAGTGGGATAAACAACTCTGCCTGTACAGTGGGACCTCCATTATCCAAACACCTGTGTGACAGTTCAATCACAAAAGTGTTCACATAAGTGAATTTGTTTGGATAAGTGAGTCCCATACACAGCTCTGTTCAACTACTTTAATAGAGCATACAGTAGTTGTCAAAATACAGTGAAACCTCCTTTATCCGAACTTCTCAATCATCAAAGTGTTCAGATAAGTAAACTAATTGAGATAAAACTATTTATTTATATGCTGAGCTGTATTTAACTACTCTAATAGAACATACACCTGTTGGCAAAATACTCTAATAGAACAGTCACAGTTTCTGTTTGGATAATAAAGGGTCTGGATAATTGAAATCAGGTATTACTGTACTCCAATACCAACATACTTTTCGGATAATCAAGAATTTGTTCAGATCTACCATAATATGTACTACACATGTACAATAACTACTTCGTTATCCACACAGCAATTAACCGAACACTTTATTTATTAAATGTAACAATTGTGACCGTCTCAGCAAAAACCCATCTAGTTCGCACAAGCATGTGCTTTAAGAAAAATGAAATTAAAAGATTTGGTGAAATTACACATATTACAAAGAAAATTTTATGCAAGTTTTAATCGAGCCATTACTTAGGAAAGGAAGCTTTAAATCAATTAAACCTATACACCATTTTATTCGCCTAATCATGAGGAGTTTGAAAATCTTTGTTTCGTTTCTATAGCCCAAATGGTTTGTGTGTCATGCACATTTGTTTACAATGCGGTAGATGTAAACAAAACCATCACAATTTTTTTCAGTAAAACCGCCTTCATACACCTATGCGCAAGTGACTGCAGGGCTAAAACTATACCTTGGTCGATCTGCCAATTCATGGTCAAGATTGTAAGCCAAATTCCAACTCTGTAGACTATTCCAAACAGAAGTTATGGCTGTGAATGTAAGCAAGAGTTAATAATAGTGGGGAGGGAGAGTATCCAACATTCAATAGGTATATGTAAAATGAGCACGTAGAACGAATGGCTTCTTGGACAGACGTGTTAACAAAATCAAAGAGTGAAAAAGCCCTTAAGAGGCCGCCAAAAGTAATTGATACACAGAATCAATACCGAGTCTTGAAGTCTGTGCATGTCTCGCTGGGTAACAATCAGTATCTGTCAGTGTTTGTTGTTGTTGAGCGTGTATCCACCAGAGGACTACAACTCTGGATGAACTTCAGTTCTTCAACAACACACACTCATTTCAATTGAAGGCGCACTCAATTCTGACAGGTATTTCTTCCTCCACATCACGACAGGCATTCATTGAGATGCTCCTACTGATGATGTTGGTTGAAAGCAAGGCTCCCAACAATCTTCATGGACACGCCGATAACTCTTCTCTTCGTTCTTCTCGAGACGGTCTTTCACTTCTCTCGTCACAACTCAAGAGGCTGTTGGATACACGTACCGGAGTAGACATGTGCCACAGAAGTAGCTCTACGTGCTCATTTAGCACAGGCCTATTGAGCATTGGATACTCTCCCTCCTACTATTATTAACTATTGATGTAAACGCCTGTAGTTTATTTTTAGCATAGTCACTATACAAATGAATACCCTTGCTCTCCCTACTGTCTAGCGCTGTAACTCCAAAACTACTCACCATAATCGACTGAAACTTTGGCGAACCATTCCTTGGACAATGCAGATAACGCTGAGAAAATAAAAAGAAATTCGGAAGATATGCGAACTAGACAGGTTTTCGATGAGATGGTAACAATTAAATATAACAGCTGAAGTTGAATGGTTCATCAATGGCTGCACAGATATATACACTAAGCACTACACGCACACACACACACAACACACACGCTACATACATCCCAACAAACATACACAGAAGTATACATCATTCGATATAATCATGTATACCTTCAATACAAGATATGGTATGAAGGCGTAGGCCTCATAATCGCTCATTCTGTACTCAGCAGTTACCAACACACCAAACAGACTTTGTAGGTACTCGAGACACTTAAGAGTAACTGAAGTATTAGTGTCAAAGAATCTCAGAGTAGTCCATCGTAATATTAGATCAATGTTAGCCACAGTCTCAGCATTGTGATCTTCAATACACTACAATGGAGTAACAAGTATGGATAAATGATAAGAAACTATATGATTGCTCTATCATTACTCACTATGATAGTGTGACAGCTCACAAATACATACAAACAAGGCACACACAATAACATGTGAACAAAGCCCCAATGCTTTTATACATTCTTTGAATTATTGCTTGTCTACTGTTTCTAGCAATGAAGTAGACAGCCAAAGTTTCAGCCTTTACGTAGAACAGTAGTCTTGGATTTATAATGCTAGACAGTTGGAACAGCAATAAATTCTAGCAACTACAGTGTATACAGCAAATAAATTACAGACACTTAATCAATTATAACTCAAGGCTGAAACAAGCTATGATGACAAGACTTGTTAATCTGTTCGCCATGAACTGGCAAATTCATCAAGTTATAGTCTTTATCCTATATTCCTCTACATGAGCACAAAGACATTCTAACAAAGAAATAACAATGGTAAACTTTTCTACCACATCATCAATATAACTCATGTGCTTTTACTGTACCATACAACACCAAGATAAGATTTTCTTACTCTCCATATTAGGTTTATTGATTTCTACTGCATATTGAAATGATCAAAAAGTGCATAGAAGTTGTTTATATGATGCATGTACTATTCCCAGTTCATTTTTATAGCAAAATAGAATTTTGCGAAAACAACGGGTTGGTCACATTATACGCAAACAAGAGTATGTATACAAAAAGAGTACAAAGCTACAAACACAAACATTTTACACCACCTAATCATATAGTACCTGTGTCAGTGTACTCAAGGCCACCAGATGAAACTTGAAGTCACTATGAAATAATTGGGAGCGTAGTGTTCCACTAACACATGGTGCAAACTGTTCCTTCAACTGTTCAATGTGTTCAGTCCGGGGTGATGCAAAATTCCATTTCAATGTCTGTATCAAACAAAACAAAACAAACAGCGAGTTTATGGTATACACATGAGAGCCAAGTTCAGCGTTACTATTGTACATTCACGAGCTATGATCAATTCAGAGAAGTAATTCAGAAACTTGCAAACATGGCAAGAATTATATTAAACAGATTGCAAACAACAACTGTAACACATACATTATCTGTTGATGCTATCAATAGCCTGGTAATTTTCAGTAACTATAGAAAGCCAAGACTCCTAACCACCTTTGTACGGATATTTGTATATGTACATCTCAGGGGTTCCTGGACTAATTTAATGGCATGGTAGATGAGAAGACAACGTCCACTGTAAACAATAACATGACCCATTTCCATTTGGATACAATTAGGTTACAAGAGTACGAACATCAGTTCCCGTATCACGTGCACCAGTTACACTGGCACTTAAGTCGTATAGAAGGTACAAACTACCATGGAAAGGAGATATATTTATAGTAGGGCTGGGATGAAGCTTCGAATACTTTATGGGTTCAAAGGTTAAGTAAAGTTCAAATTATATAGGTATCTTTCAAAGCTTCGTAATGCATTCATAGTCTACGAAGAATTACACATAAACATCATTATCTTTATTGTAGCTGCTTATTAGGGCTGTACCGATACCGATATTACGAGTATCAGTGTCGGTCAATTGCAAGTCTATAGTACAGGTACTTCACTTCAGTAGTGTAAGTACTAGTAAAAGTACTATAAGTACTATTAAAAGCTCCTACCTTGTATAAGTGATTTTGTAGACTAGTGGTAAGATCCTGGACTTCAGTGAGAGTGGTTCTGGGTTTAATTCTCCATATGGTAATGCCTTTTTTCTTCTTCGTTTTTGCGGGGGGGGTTTTGTACCACTTTCTTGGTAATACATATTTGTCGTATGATACTGTTCTGACATTATACTGACCAAAAACAGATACGCTTGGATGAAAACACTTTGTGAACAATCATAACCAAACACAACCATAGTGATTATGCTATGTAATCTTATTATGCTATATCTCACAACAATATAATACCGGTTATAATTGGCTAAATATTTAATATCGGTTTATTAGAACACCTGTATCGGAAATAGACAATAAATATCGGATATCAGTATCGGCTGTAAAATGTGGTATCAGTACAGGCCTACTGCTTATTCCTCTTGCATGATCAATGTCCGTCTCTTCGCAATCAATCTTCGTGTGCCACTCCCACTTTTAAACCATCGCAGTTCAGCTTGCTACCATAGTTGCAGCCTTAAAACACCTTATAAAGTGATAGATAATACATGGAAAATGTACTTTTAGCCATTACTTGGTGTTTACCTATGCACGATTGTAGTATAGCGGACACACCCATTTGCAATCGATCAATCTTGTAATTCAGTACTGCTGCTACGCATTTTCCAAATGCTTACAAACTCATTAAATAGGTTAAAAAGATAAAACTTAACAAGGATGTGCATAAATACAAGAAAACCTGTAACTTGAAAGCTAACACCGAAGCTTTGAATGTTTGAACATTTTATTAGAGAATATTCTAAGGTAAATTTTCAATATTCGTCCTAGCCCTAATTTATAGTAGTAATATATCATATTTTATTTCACAGTTGTACCTTTAGCTGCTGCTCATCCTTTGTTCGCTGATTCTTGCTAGACATTAACAGTGGTGATCCCTCATCCTCTGCTGCAGCTGCTGCTGTTGGCTTAGCTGAAGCAGTGTCCTTGGATTTGACGGTTCCCTAGAATACAATGTCTTGGTTAAGGTAGTCTTCGCATGTGTTATATATAAACCCTACTGCATGTATGCACTCACACACACAAACATACACACACAAACATACACACACAAACATAACATACACATATTATTCAGATATTCAACCACTGTACTCAGTCGGCATGACATTATTTGATTCATTAACACACTATTCGAATATTTAATAGTACTGTAGTAAGTTGTGATCAGATGGATGCAACCTAATGTAGAAGATTAAAATTTTGGACAAAGTGGCGTATTCACACTGAAAACATTAGAAATAGCACTTTACTTTACTGCCCAACAAAGATTTCGGTGCTTTTATTCATGCTTAAAGAATAATCAGTCACTTTGTTCACGATTACTCAAATAGTACATATTGCCATTCGTTCAACACTACTATACACATTGGCAATTTGTACAGAGCTCTAACAATTGTATTTCAGAGGGCTTAGTCTCACATATCCATATCAATGGTGAATGCCCAGTTTTCTTTTTCAAACAGCTAATTTTTGCAGTTCTAATTATTACACACTCTGGTGCAGTAGTATAAAAAGAACCCACAATCGATCTCACCGCTGTCTTTCCATAGCTCAAACATGTGTCGCAGCTCAAAGTTATGGTCTTAAGACACTGTCATGGCAGAACTACCTGGATTGATCAACAAAGTGTGACAGCTTACAAGCATATGTGAATTCCAGGAAGAAACAATATGAGAAGTTCAAGTCTTGATGCTATCACCATCACAAAAGGAGCAGTCCCCGCTTGCCTAGTCATTCTCAGAGTAAAAAGCCAACAAGACATTGGACACCAACAAGAACACCGACAAGATGTTCTTGAAGCAGGACACCAACACGACACTCTCAGAGTAGAACCCATACCTTCTCACATACCTTCCCGTTCTCAGAGTAGAACACACCAAGACGCTCTCACACGCCTCAGCAAAGGGGAGGTCCCTATCACCTACCTGGAGTCACAGAAGGGATCAATCAGTCCAGTAGTGAAACAAGACGCTCTACCACCCAACACACTAGTTACGCCAGATGGAGGAACCAGGAGGACTTGCCAGATTATCCTGACTACGCAATGTTAGAATTCAGGGACTCAGATATTGAGTCACAGTCCACACCAGCAACTACACTGGTGGAGGTCTCTGAAAGTACTCTCCTTTCAAAGAAGTTTGCTTCCAGGTCAGACAAGGCAAAGCGGCTCAAGACCAGAACCACCTATGCCTTACCTAGGGTAGTAGAAACAAAGACTCCCAAGCTGGATAGATTCATGAGAGCAGAAGTGTCCCCTCACGATAAAGCCATATCCAGTTGGGGCTTCAATCCTTAGTCCTAAATGCCGTGGCTCCTCTCACTGCAGTCGTGGAAGCTAATTCAAAGGGCAACAAGGTGATTTTTAACACTGCAACTACAGCAATGGAATTGGTTAGGAGTGTAAATGCTCGCATAGCTCACTATAGAAGGACAAAGATTGTCAACACCCTAAACAGAATACTGCTCCCACTAGTAGAGGATAAAAATTTAGAAGGAGCAGCAGCTGGATATGAATTTGCACAAGAGTCCAAAGACCTAATTGACCAAGTAAAAGCAATGTGATCATCACCTGGTGATCTTAAGCCCCCCCCCCCCCCCCCCCCACCAAAACAGCAAAGAAAGGGTATAACTTCCAAACATGGGAGACACCATGCTTCCCTGAGAGGAAACTACCCAGACTCATCAGGACAGGGTGCCCACCGATACTCCCGGTGGAACTAAAGATGACTGTTACTGTTTAATACATTAACATGTAAGTTATGTAACAATTCACACTTGATGCAAGGATCACATTGCATGCCAGGGGGATATATTTCTCAGACTTCCAGGGGAATGACTGGCCCACTACCAATCTGCAGAACAGGCGTCAACTCGCATGGACCGATGATCCTAAATGTATATACAAGATAAGGTAAACAGACAAGACATTTACAACTATTGTGTACCATTGATACCCCTGATTGAGGTCAGTGTGTGCCCCTCCTCAATTGACCCTCGTCGGGGGTAGGGTTGGAACCACCTAATGCCAGCTATAGCAATGGCCACTTATTTCTGAACCACCCTGTCTAGATTCTTGGGGTCACCCATAATCTTAGCACCTAATGTCTATAGTCCAGAAACTGGGCTTATTCGTGAAACAGCTGGAGAGAGGTTTCATTCCATACCCAGTCACCCCAGAATTTATCCTGGAGTCCATACTGTTATGTTGGTCTCATAGTTGTTGCTCTCTTACATGATGCTTGTGGGACACACCCACTTGCCATTGCTTCGGAATAGAGGACACTTTTCTTATCATGCTTAGACTCATGATCATGTAATAACCATCTAGGAACTGACATGTGCTAAGTGAATTCAAACAACTGATCCTTGCTGCAGTAACACTTTCTGACTCTATTACGATGCCAAACATGACAAAGCCAACAAGTACAGAGGGTCAGCAGGGGCGTAGCTAGCCAGAAGGTGATGGAGGGGCAGGCATGCCCCCACGAAACACTCAAAATCATTCATGATTGCAAAAAGGGCTAATGACCCAATGGTGGGCTAGCCAACATACGATGTCGTATTACTACAGATTAAATAACTAGCTACGTAACTATTTCAGTACTGATTGCTTCCAATGAAGGTATATTCGTCAAGCATCATCGCACGTGCCACAACTGTACTCCAACAAATTCATCCACAGTATGGTAGAGCTATATTGTTAATATTTTTAGTATGAATACAAGCTACTTAATGTTAGCCACAGTCTGTGCTCAGTCCTAACACACTGCGATGTGTTCACTCACTTCCCACGACGAAATTCAAATGTCACATATTCCCACCTGCCTTGCTAGCAGAAATTGTAAGCTTGCAACTGATCCGCCTGACTGACCGACAAAGTAAAAAAAAAATAGACTGCACTGCCGTACAAAGGTCCAATGTGATTGACTCGAGAAAATAAACTTGGTACATTTAGCTAACACTTTATCACCTCATAGGCAGTAGGTTCGTAACGTCATCTGGTCTCCTACTTTACTCACAAATGTAACTGGTTACCTAAGCAATGAAGTTACTGTAATGAATCTATTAAGTAATTTTATTACAAGTAACAAAGTTACTAATCTTATTACTTATCCACTGACACCTAGCGCCCACCTCGAATTAATGAATGAAGCTTACTGACCAGTTTCTTTCTCTTGAATACCTTAATAGCCAAAAATTCCAACAATGCAATCATGTCACATTATAAGGTGGTAGTTGCACAAAACAGTTAAGACTGCGGACACAAAGTAATATACAGGTTTTTGCAATTGAATGCAATTGAATTTGTCGGTTTTGCAATTGAATTCGTCCCGTTTGCAATTGAATTCATCGGTTTTGCAATTGAATTCGTCAATTTTGCAGTTGAATTCGTCGGTTTTGCAATAGAATTCGTCACGTTTGCATTACAATTCGTCATAAACAAAACGGCTCCGAGAAACCAACCATTCATTAAGAGAAGAATTATTTACGCCATGGAGAATTACACTTAAGACACTAGAAGGTAATTGGAGCTGGTAGTACGCGAAGCTGATAGCTGTCTGACAAGTTAATTAGCTTGCTCATGAATCACCACACACATCATGCGAATGGCGTAGTAGAGTTTGGAATGTTGCTGGATAGGCTGTAGAGGAAGAATTATTGCCTTATAAAACTACTGTTGTACTTGAATAAGTTCTTGTAGCAGCTGCTACACCATGTTTTCGTGTTTTCTCCAGCTACCATTCTTGTTACGGACGAATTTAACTGCAAAAGCGACAAATTCTATTGCAAAACTGACGAATTCAATTGCAAACGGGACGAATTCAGTTACAAAACTGACGAATTCAATTGCAAACGGAACTAATTCAATTGCAAAAGCAACAAACTCAACTGCAAACAGGACAAATTCTATTGCAAAACCGACGAATTCAATTGCAAAAACCTGTAATATGTAATATTATTATAGTTACTTTATTTTATGGGTAATATGTAACTGTAACTAAATAGTTTTAGTTGCAAGTAATAGCAATATGTAATGAGTTATTTTAAAAAGCAATTGCCCCAACACTGATTCTCTTACCCTGGTCTTCGCTGAAGGTTTTCCTCCTCTTTTTGTAGCAGTAGTAGTAGTGCTAGAAGTCTCAGTAGAGTGACTAGGCTCACTGAGTTCTGATGGAGGCTGCTTGGTGGAGGCTGCTACAGCTGGCTTCGATGTAGCTTTGCTTTTCGGAGGAGGAGCAGTTGGTTTATGTTTTTCCAAGATTCCAACTACTGCTTGCTTGGAGGTAGGCTACAGCAGAAAAACAAAATATGCCCTCTTATAATATCCTCAAATCTATACAATTATCACAAATGCATACATATGCACAAACACTGCACCCACTAGCATTAAAACTGCTTTCCATTGATCTAACATTAATCACGTCAGAATTCAAAACTGTGGCATACTTAGCTATAGTATATTTGTAGCAACTTGTGCAGCAAAAAATCAACATCACTTGCACATAGTGGTGAGGTGCAGTTTATAAATAGACAATCTGCCTGCCTAGTGACATTAGCTTTCCACCACATCGTGACTGCTTTATTAGAGTAGTAGGTTGTTCTGTTATAAAGTCAATCTTTAATGACCATTTTCAACTGGTTCAGTACAGAAGAGGTAATTGGACAGTCCTTTAATTGAATTAACCACTAAAATGTCTAACAGTCAACCATGAAATCCTCTGTATAACAGACACACATATACATCACATACCTTTAATTTTCCTGTCTGTTTCACCATAACATCATAGCCTACACGCTGCATTAATGCAGGTATCAACAGTTGAGCGCTCTTCCTCACATCCGGACTGCGATCCTCCAGACTGGCATATACCACAGGGATGATGGCCAACAACTCATTTGGTAGTTTACCAGCATCAGGTAGCTTTTCACTCAGCCATTTGTACAACTACAAACATACAAACATGTACAGTGTATATGAAGGCAATGCAGGTCAAACGTGTTAGATGGTCATACAAAGTGATACAACAGCTAAATTACTATCAGTAAATGATTTTAAAATTAACACTTCCAAATGTAACAGGCTAATGTGTGTGCTTAGAGTACTTAAACACTCCATGGTGGTCAGGAGACTATCATAGCATCACGGCAGATTACAAGCAATGTTGATAAATCAAAACAACATACAAACTTGGTGTCCCAAACACCACCCATGCATATATATGTATGTTTCCCCACAAATAATACAAGTTTGTACATACATCAGTTCTCAAGAAAGGGCTCTCTGTGGCTAGTGCATTTGTGAACAATTCAGCTTCAACAAAACAGGTCATTCCTGTTTGCTCCAACCAGGTATTCATTGTCTCTATGGCAGCCTGGCGTACATGGGCCTAAAACAACAAAATAAAGTTAAACATATACAGTATACCGTATGGGTATTTAATTTCGAGGGTTTAAATTTTCGCGGATAGCCATTCGTTAATTATTTTCGTGGGTTTAAATTTTCAAGGGTCAAACGTCAACTTGCACGACTATCCACATGCTCACGTTTTTTAACGTTGGAAATGGCTGAGACCACGTTTTTCGGTTGTGAGTCTGCTGTTCGAGGCTACCACATTTATCAAGAAATTTGGGAAGCTAGTTGTGGCCAGACATTTCCATGTCTATGAGAAGAAGGGAATCCGTCTGACCCTTTCGCCGTATCAGTTGTGAGAGCTGGTAATATTATAGGCCACGTGCCAAGGAAAATTTCCGCTGATTGTTCATTGTTCTTGCGGAATCGCGGGTCTATTCAGTGTACCGTTACGGGTAGCCGATGATATTCAAGAAATCTTATCCAAGGAGGACTTAAAGTGCCATGTAAGCTTACCTTTAAAGGAGAGAAAAAGTATGTGGTGAAAGTCGAAAAATTGATTCAGCCAACAACTGATATTACCGTGTCCAGTACCTCTCCTGTAGTTGCAGCCCCCACCACTATCGATGTAAGCAGCCCAGGGAGTAGTCAGGATGTGGTAACCACTGTGTCCAGTACCTCAACTGCAGTCGTAGCTCCCCGTACTAGTGATGCAGGAAGTTACAGTAGCAAAGATGTCGTAGCCATAGATGGTGACAATGTGGTAGTATCAGACAGCAAGAAGAGAAAGGTAGTCGATGAAGATCATGTAAACAAGGGGGGTGAGATAAATGATGGTGTTTGGATACGAGTTCATGGTTCATTATTGAAGAATTCCGACAAGTTAATATTGCTGTTGGGCAATGAGCTTGATGACAGACTTATTAATGCTACACAAAATATGATAATTGTCCAATTTCCTTTGTTGAAAGGTTTACGATCTACGCTAATCCAATACCACTTAAGATGCTGGACAAATAATTATTTGCAAATAGTCCACTGCCGATCTTCTCATTAGATTTTAGTAAGCAGCATAGGATGCCAACGTGGGGAGGTAAAGGTATATGATTCTCTATATGACAGAGTTGATGATGCCACTAAGCGAAAGATTGAGAAGACTTTTGCTTCTAAAGTCAAGTTTGTAGTGCCCATTGCGCAGAAACAGCAAGGATATAAAGATTGTGGCCTCTTTTCCATAGCTTTTGCCACACATTTGGCTTTTGGAAAAACTCGTTTTGAGTTTCAACAAGATTGTATGCGTCACTACCTTATTGAATGCATCGAGAAACAGCACATTTGTGTGTTTCCATAATCACGGACTACACAGTTGATTAATTGTACACTGTATATATGTAAAAGCAATGATGATTTAGTAAATTGTTTTTAATCACACAATTATAATGACAATTGTTATAATGAAATCCATGATGTATATACTTATAATAGCTATGATTGTCCAATACAGCCCACGATACCAGCGGAACGGAAGCCATTTACAATGATAGCTGGACGAGCTGCCAAATATGAATGAAGATCTACCACCCACTGTGCAGCCAATGGTTTCATCACACTCATCCTCATGTCCACTTCCTCCGTCATTCCTTTGTCCAATTGCTGGCAGATTTTGGTTCCATACCACTGTTGAAATTAGCTCCGCAAGAAGTCCTTTGCAGACTTGTTACTGACAGATCGAGTGGCTGTAGTCTGTCAGTGCAATTGTTTGGCACAGTTACATAAAGGATATTGTTATCCTCTAGCTTCTTCAGCACTTTACTTGTACACTGTCCCTTAAATACATCAAACAAAACCAGTGCACAATGATCATTGCTAAGGCCAAGTGAAGCTCTTTCTTTTTGAACAAAGGGAAGGATGATATTATCTATGTAGGCCATAGATGTTTCTTCGTTTGCCCAGTGGTTGGCTGTGTAGGTAAGGTGCCAGTCAGACGGAAAATTGGCATTTTTTGGCAAACATTTAGGGGTGGTCCCTTGGTATATCAATTGTATGGGCAGAAATTTCCCTGACAGCGTACAAGCAAAGATAGCTGTCATTTGCCTTTTGTCATCCACAGCTGCTATTTCCACTCTCTTCATGCCCTTTCTTTCCATAGTCTACTGACTTGAAGGGACAATCTTAGTGGCTGTATGATCCCAGTTTATGACTAGGCTTGGTGGTGTATCCTCCATTTCAACAGCAGCACGGATGTCAAGTAAATACTGCTGCTTAATTTCATCAAAGTTAATAGGATTAACTTTGCATTTGCTATTAGCTTTTCTCTTCGTATACCCCATCCAACGTAAAACACTTTTAGCCCATTCCTTGGTGAGCTTAAAAGAGCTGGCTGTTGCTTTCTTGTGCTTCATCAATATTCCTGTTCCAATGCCAATGACTACACTCGTTCCAATTGGTGTGCCTCTGGACCTCATGGCGAGAATCTTTTCTTGTAGGTGGCAATCAAGCTTCTCACCCAACAAGGGAGGCTTTCCCCGCTTCTTCGACGGTAGTGCATCGATACAAATCTCCTCTCCCACCTTTACTTCCTTGGATTTTATAGTTAATTCCCTTCGGTACAAATCTCTCCAGTCTCTAATGCTACTTTCTGCAACATCATATTTCCTTGAAGCACTAGCCACACCATGTTCACTGGCAAACTTCCCGATTGTCGCTCTTTCTTCATCCGAAAACTTTTGGTATGTTCCTCTGCTCTTCCCGTTACCCTGCGTACTGGTATCACGAAGCTCGCCATATTCAGCATTGACTACTTTAGGCGAGGCTTTAGGTGTTCGATGAAAGCCAGAATCATCATCTGCTGGGCGCAGAAACTTTCGTAACGCCATTACTATCCAACACGTGTTAAACGAGCGCTTTAAATGGGCGATCCACACAAATTTTTAAAAGGTTATGTTTTCGTGGATAGCAGGTAACCACGAAATCCACGAAAATTTAAACCCCTCGAAATTAAGTACCCATACGGTAATTAAGAGAAAAGCTGATACATATACACCAACAAGGCATATACAATATATGCATGTTAGATGCATGTACACAGTACTACGCCCCACATGCAAAGACTATTTACACACTTCATATTACACAACATATATACATGCTTAGTACATGTATGCACACACGCACACAAGCGTGTGCACACACTACACATGCATATGCACGCACGCACGCACGCACGCACGCACGCACGCACACACACACACGCACACACACCTTACTATCACTCAATACACTGATGGTTGCAGTCATCAACACTTTTACATGTTTGACTGCACCAGATCCCATGGCAGTAGCCATAGTGGATAGTATCCCAAGAGTGATCACAATCTGTGTAACACAGAAATCCAATTGATTACAAATCAGCAAGATATCAAATGTTTATCTACATCAAGAATTGTGCGTTCTATTTGAGTATTATAATACAGTGTATGTAAAGCTAAACAAACAGGCTTTCCATGCATAGTGTACCATGACTTGTTTTCATCTCTACAACTCACCAGCTACACTGTGCACTACAACAAGGTACATGTAGTTTACCATCAGCAATTAATCACTACAATTTCACTATATACAATATATGCAAACAATAAAGTCAGCCTATCAGTGTACTCATAAAATCAGTATAGACCATGTGCAATTCAGGGTGTGGTCTTCCGTGATGCAATGCTAAAATCATGCAATAAGACACCACTTATTGATGAGTAAACACGTACTTCATGCTAGAAAATTTTTTATTACTAACGCAGAAGAAATGTACTGGAAGGTACAGTAAGGCATATTATTGTTATGCACTTGTGCTCTGTCGAGATATTCTGCTTTAAATTATTTTTGCAACAGAACACTCAATGGCTTTCACTTTCCTAGCCAAGCCTGAACCTTGTAACTTTTATGAGAGAACACCCAATATATTGCATATGGTCTATACAACTGCTACAGTACCAAGTTCTTGTTGGCATCAGCTAGTCTACCCTTCAGAGCTGCTGGTAGTTCACCCAGTGATGGCTCTATGAACTTGGCCTCCTTCAGTATGTCTGTAATCTGAAATAATAACATGTATAAAGTGTATAATAACTGCTGCAAATATATGCATAAATATTGTTTCAAATATCAATTACTTGAATAATAAGATTAACTGCACAATTGGAGTATTTTGATAAGAGTGGTAAAGTTCTATTAGAAATAGTGTACGTTTGTGCTAACAGAAATGAATGATTTGTTCCCTGGACACTGTATGAATCAGCCTGTACAGAAACTGTTCAATTTTAAAAACACCCTTCCCTCACATTAGTTTAGATAATGAAGCCTCCACTATATCTGAGTAAGCAGTGTGTATGGTGCTAGTCACACATGCACGCACATGCACACATGCTGTCCCATTTGCTTTTAACAACACACTATCAGAATGCTACAGCATTAAGTGCTACATGTATATCTTTACACATATAACATGCTACAGACGTGATAGTCATGCATGTACAGTACAATACATTGCAACCAATACAACACAAACTGAGCATAAGTATTGTACAATATGGTGTACATCCACACCTTTTGAAGTGCCTCTCCTCGTATTTTCCAATTCTTGTCAGCTAGTTCTTTGATCAATGATGACTTGATCTGACCACTACAATAATTACATGACAATGATAGGTTATGTACATGTAACACACAACACAAAAGTACACTACAAGTACATTGTTGTATTTTATATACAATGAATATCTCCAAGCCACCACACAATCCAGAACACGGCACAACAGCTAACATTGAATCCGAGGAATACCAAATTCAACAGAACCTTGCAGCCCCTTTATATAAAAGTTTAGTCCTACATACTTAAAATTTTTAAATTTTGCTTTGATACATCCCATGTTCCTTGGTAAGGTATTAGTTGTAGTGGCCGTCAAGATACAGAAGTCAGCTTTGTACTGTCTACTCCACACACATGCACACACAGATCACCACTGTACTTCAATCCATTCGTACTCACCTGATGTCCACTTTAGGCATGAGATCAGCCAATGATTGCGGCTTAGCTGCAGCCCCACCCTTGGATCCAGACTCCTCCACTGTCTCATCTTCCTCTGAATCATCATCACCTCCTGCAGCTGCTGCTACACCTCTTGTGGGAGCTGGTGGACTCTCTCCAGAAACCTGACCAATAAAATACCATGTATGTCATAATTTCCATGGACACAACTGTGTGACAGAATTTTGTGGCTTACATAGAATTAATGAATTTTAGAATTCCCATTCTGAAGTTTTACAACTGATTGAGCTACATGTTATATGGAGGGAAGATAGCAACAATTCACAAATTTGGAAAATGACCATGAATTTGCCAAATACTTTTCATCTACGTAATAATTCTTCTCATGTTTGCTTGGTCTTTGAGGGCTTGTTACATGTAAACAAGTCTATCTTACACTATATTTTGCCCTGCTGAGCCATGCAGTCATTCAAATAACTCTGCACCACCAAGGGCCACTGGACTAAGAAGTAAACTCCTACCATTACCATCAGGCTACTGTACAAAGCATGGGAGCACATGTGGATCTTCAAACCAGACAAAATGTGAAAGGGATAAACTAGCGGCCGATGACTGCATAGCTTTAATAGTTAATAGTAGACTACCATATATTGCAATCCATTTACAGGCACACACTTTGCTGACAAATTTTGTTTTGCCAACAGTT
Source organism: Dysidea avara (assembly GCF_963678975.1). NCBI lineage: Eukaryota > Metazoa > Porifera > Demospongiae > Dictyoceratida > Dysideidae > Dysidea > Dysidea avara. The sequence continues at coordinate 34,757,947 of NC_089278.1, forward strand.
ACGTTGCTTGATTCGCCCAACTTTTCCTCCACTAAAGTTTCCTTCCATACGGCATTAAAAGTGCAAACACAAAATTGAAAGTCTATATACATTGTGATAATGTATTATCAAGAGTTCATAATGTAAAACTTTTTATATTATGAACTCTTGGTATTATTGATAATATAAAAGAAGCGTGCCCCAGTGTGGGGCACGGCACAATTTAGAGTAACTGATGTGACACGTTGTACTAGTCTATTGTCGGTCCATAACAGATTTGGGGCTTGTCCAGGAGCTACCAGATGCTCACTACTCGCTGAAGAAGATAAAGTCTAAGCTGTTTCACTTTTGTTTGTTGGCCTACGCAGCATGATTATGAATCCACAGAAGGATTCTTGTGGAAGACCACCATTTTTGTAACCAACCATCCATATTCCTTGGTGCCAGGTGTGACTAGGCACTTGTAAAGGTGAACAACTTGTGTTGCATGATCTTTTTGCTGTTCTTCATTCTTTTGGTAGGATTTAATACTTTCGTCAATCTTCCTTGTGTCACAGTATTAGTGTCGATCAAAATGGACAATTTCTACACAGAACCGACATCAGAAGCTCATAACTTGTTAAAGAAGAAAGAACTGACTGAAGCTGTAAGTCATAATGGACTAGAAGTGCCCGCGAACACTTCGAAAATGGAATTAAGAAGCTAGTGCTTGATTATATAGTTGAGGAAGAATTGATCGCTGAATTTGAATCGTCATCAGACACTATGAAACGTCAGCAGTTGAAACGTCTTGAGTTCCAAGAACATGAACGGGAAAGAGAGGCTCAGTTGAAAATGTAAGAACTAGAAATCCAAAGAGAAGGAAATTGCTAAGCTACGAGAGTTTGAGACCCATCCAGCTGCTACACCCACACCCACAGTGAAGCCTACAGGCTTTGACGTCAGCAAGCACATTAGATTAGTCCCTCCCTTTCAGGAGAATGAAGTTGATAAATATTTTATTCATTGTGAGAAGACAGCTACTATGACACCGAGAAGTTTGGACTTTATTATTGCAGAGTGTGTTGGTGGGGAAGGTTCGAGAGATTTATTCAGCTCTATCTGTGGAGAAGAGTTCCCAATATGATGAAGTGAAGAAGGCTATCCTTAAAACCTACAAATTGGTCCCCAAAGCTTATCAACAGAAATTCAGAGATTCCAGGAAACAAGATGGTCAGACTTACGTTGAGTTTGCTAGAAGTCGAGTTTGCTAGAGAGAAGGAAGTTCTGTTTGACTGCTGGTGTGCTGCTAAACAAGTAGACCATGACTACCACAAACTTAGACAGCTACTCCTTGAGTGTCTTCAAAGTGATGTCAAGATGTACATAGATGAACAGAAAGCAGACAGCCTGCCAGCTGTACTAGCAGATGACTACTCTTTGACTAAGACTGCTTTTCCATCAAAGACTGAGCAGTCCGGAGCTGGTTCAGACTGTAAGAGTTCCGAGGCAGGCAGGCGATCTCCACCAATTACTAGAAGCAGAAACCACAATCAAGGTAGAGGCCAGTTTGACGATTTTTGTGTGTTTGCAGGAGGAAGTGTTTGTTATGCGTGGTCACGTGATGGCTGAATATCGGGCTCTTGAGAAGAAGAATGTTAAGAAGTCCAATGCCCTTGTAATCCCTCACTACACCTGCTGTTCAATTTGCAAGTAGCAGAGACCAATACAATCCCTTCATTTCTAAAAGGCTCTGTTTCCTTATCTGAACATGGTGAAAAGATACCTACTGACATTTTAAGGGACCCAGTCTTTGTTGTAAATGGCATTTTGCCCCTGTCAGACAGCACAGCTACTGGTACTGTGCAGAAACAGGGTACTGAACTGGGAGTTGTGAATGCACCACTTCATGTTGTTTACCTCAACTCTAATTTGGTTAATGGAGCAGTAATTGTTGGAATAAGGCTAACCCTACCTGTTAAGGGAATTTCACTCTGGTAGGCAGCAAGGTGATGCCAGATTTGCAGGTTGCAAATGACCCTGATCCTGAACAAATAGATGGCATTTTCCCAGCGTGTGCTGTTACTAGAGCAGCTTCCAGGAGAGCAACAACAGATGACAAGGACAATTGACAGAATGACCAGATGCCTGATGTTACAGCTGAAGATAGTGTAACCTCTATGAGTAGTATTACCAACACATTGGCTGGCCCAATGATGGAAGGCTGTCTCTCGGTGTTTCAAGAACAGCTTGTTAAGGAGCAACAAGAGCTATGCAGTCTGATGGAAGAAGCTGTTGATGAGGAGGAAGCACCCAGGTATGCTAATTGTTTTTACATAAAGTCGGGTGTGTTGATGAGAAAGTGGAGACCTCCTGCTCCAGCACTAGATGAATGGCAAGTAGCTCACCAGATAGTACTCCCTCATTGTTGTTGACATGGCATTATCATGATCCTCACTGGGTGGACGTTTAGGTGTGAATAAGACATACCACAAACTACCAGCACTTTTTTATTGGCCAAGATGAAACAAAATGTTACTCTGTTTTGTAGGACATGTCATACATGCCAGGTGGTTAGAAAACCAATTTAGTAACTTGAGGTGTCAAGAGGATCATTACATAATTGAAACTGAAGAACAAGCAGTGTGTTTATTTGAAGTATTCAATTATTATTATTCCAGTGGCTCTGCTTAAACCTATTCCTGCTTGTGGAGTCTTCTTTTTTAAAATGTAATTATAGACTGTGTTAGTCCGCTACCCAAAACGAAGTTGGGTAGCCAGTACCTATTGACCATTATGTGTAAAGCTACACATTTTCTTGAGGCTGTGCCGCTTAGAAATATTAAGGCTCCAAAGATTGTAGATGCGTTAGTTAAATTCTTCACTTTTGTTGGCTTGCCACATACTGTCCAATCCAACCAAGGGTTAAACTCCATGTCGGGACTTATGCAGCAAGCAATGTACCAACTTGGGGTGTAAAACAATATAAGTATTCAGCATACCACCCCGAGTCACAAGGTGCTCTGGAGCGCTTTCATCAGACTCTTAAGAACATGCTGTGTGCATATTGTACAGAGAACAACCGTGCATTTGCTTCTGTTTGCTGCAAGAGAAAGGGTTCAAGAGTCATTGGGGTTAAGTCCCTTCAAATCGGTTTTTGGCTGGAAAGTTAGGGGTCCATCTAAGTTGCTGAAAGAGGCATGGCTGGCTGAGGACTTTCCAATTAATCTTTAGACCAGGTAGCAGACCTGCATTACAGACTTGCACGTGCTAGACACTTTGCTCAGAAGAATTTGACAATTTCCCAACTAAAGATGAAGACTTGGTATGACAAGAGAGCCAAGAGTAGAAGTTCTACAGTTGGTGAAAGAGTATTAGTTTTACTTCCTATCCCTCAACAACCTTTACAAGACATTTTGGTCCATACACAGTAACAAAGAAAGTCAGTGATGTCAATTATATCATTGATACTCCAGACAGACGGAAGTTTCAACTGTTGTGCCACATCAATATGTTGAAGAAGTACCAGGGTAGAGATTTAGAAAAGAAATTGTGTCATTTAACTTCTCCAGAGGGGGAGGAGATGGCCAAAGCCATTACTCAGTTTTCTGACATTTTCCCAGATGTGCCAGGCAGAGCTAACTGTGTGCTGCACAATGTTGACGTTGGTGATGCAGCCCCTATTAAACCTGAGGAAGCTGGAGTTATGAGGAAAGAAGTTGACTATACGTTAAAACATGGAATCATAGAACTGAGTCAGAGCAACTGAAGCTCACCATACCTGTTGGTTCCCAAGAGTGATGGGTCCTATCGTTTTTGCATACTGAAAAGTGCCTTTGACTCCTAGAGATTTCAACATTCGTGACACCAGAAGGGTTCTTCCAGTACAAGGTAATGCCATTTTGGTATGAAGAACGCCCCAGCCATGTTCCAGCGTATGATCAACAAGATAATAAGGGACCTGGATAGCTGCGAGGCTTATATTGACGATGTTATTGTGTTTGGGAGTACTTGAGAAGAACACCTATTAAGAGTCAAGGAACTGTTTCACCGGTTAAGAGCTGCTAACCTAACAGTGAATCTTGTGAAGAGTAAGTTTGGCCATGCACATGTAACTTATCTTGGACACATTGTAGGCCAAGGCCAAGTGCGACCAGTTACTGCCAAGATGGATGCGATAGTCAACTATCCTGCTCCAACTACTAAGAGGGAAGTAATGAGATTTTTAGGAATGGCTGAAAGTTCTGTCGAGACTTTGCTGTGAGCCACTTAATTACTAATCTCTTTAGGAAGAACAATGGCTTTGTTTGGAGTGATTCTTGCCAGAGAGCCTTTTAGTTAAGACTTTACTGATGTCAGCACCTGTCTTAGCAATGCCTGATTTTGGGAAGCCATTCGTCCTCACTGTTGACATAGTGATTTTGGTGCAGGTGCAGTGCTGCTACAAGAAGATACAAACGGGATAGATCACCCTATTGGATATTTCTCTCACAAGTTTAGTGTAAACCAGAAGAATCATTCGACTAGCAAAAAGGAAACTTTGGCTTTAGTGATGGCTTTCCAACACTTTGACTTTTACCTCACCCTAACCAATTTCCCAGTACAGGTGTACACTGATCATTTATTGTTGTTACAAGATGAAAGATAATAACCAACGTCTTTTGAGATGGAGCTTAGCACTGCCATCATATGATCTTTGTATTAAGCATATTCCTGGTAAAGAGAATGCTGTGACAGATGCACTGTCTAGAGAATAAACATTTGTACTCTGTACTTTAAACTTTTATTTTCTTGTAATTTAGTTATTAGGCTTTTTGTTGTAGGGTTCTTATTGTGTGTGCGTCTTTCTTTATGGGGAGAGGTGATAGTGTATTATTGATATTATGAGAGAGGCACGCTAATTAGAATAACTGATATGACACGTTGTGCCAGTCTTATTGTCAGCCCGTAACAACATACAACAAATTAATGTAGATGGCAATGTATATTAAAAAAAATGGAAAATACAAGTCAACATTCACTTTCAAGTGGACAAATGCACCACCAACAAAAGCTATACTAACTATAATCATAATGTCACACGAACCATGATAAAAGCATATGACAAATCAATGTTACTACTTTATGACTTGAAGCATGTATGCGTACACATGTACACACACCCACAAACATCTCATATACCAGTGATCCTATAAAGAGATTCATACCTTCTCAAATTCAGCATCAATCTGTGCTAACAGTGCTGGCTTCTCCCCATCAAAAAACATCCTCAGTTGAGGTCCCATGTACATGTGCATCACTCCTAGTAGAGTAACAGCTGAACTACGTACTGCAGGATTAGTAGCCCCCAATGCCTTCTTGACTGCATCGACATGTGACTTAATCTCTATCCTACATTGAATTTAGCATGTGCAACTTAGAACAAACTGAGCATTTAAAGTTAAGGTCTATGTGGGAACAATAAATCACAAAACCTTTAAACCCACAACTGGACATAAACTTAACATAACTTTATAAAATGATCCATAATTCGATGGTGGTTTTTTTTATCATCTCGCAACAAGTTCCGTTCACTTTTGCCATTAACTCTTCTATCAGGCCATATTATGACTCACATGAGTAAACCCACAATCAAAATTAAGCACGTGGCAAGAATTTTTGAAACATGGAAACACGACTGTCACTATTGTTCATCACTTTATAACAAGTAGGCCGTTGTAGTTACAGTATTCATTTAAGGTTACGGTATAGTCACGGGCAATCATTCAAAATTTTGAATGCTTATCGATTCTTTTTGAGAAGACCATAAAACCAGTCTAGCAGCGTGAAAAATTTCAAATGAAGGTGAAGCCCTTCATATTTAATGTTTTTATGTAGCTACAGTGTAGTTTGAGGCAGGTGGAACACTACAATTGTTGTAGTAACACAAGTAAGCCAGCCCGTACATCGCTCAGTTCCAGCTGTCACTACCATGTTTTTCCGCCGCCAAATACAGCAAAAGCTGTAGGTTGTACAGCAAAAGCTGTAGGTTGTATTGGCATTTCTAGGGCATAGTGATACTGTATATTAAATTTGTTAGGTCCTGTGGAAGCGTTTTTGGCGTGTTTCTCCCCAGTGACTGGGATACAAGCCTTCAAAGAGCTTGTTTCACCTGAAAAAACTATTAAAAGTTCAATAAAACGTCTATACTACCAGTAACTTAAAAAATCGCTTCCACAGGACCTAGATATTTTAGTTGTTTAGCCACTTGTGTTGAAATTATAAGGATTCAGTAATCTGTTAGTCTGGTTTTTGGCGGAGCATTTTTATAAACCATCACTCTATTGTAGACCACACACCCAAGAACAGTGGTTGTTCTGTAGTAAAAACAAACAAGCACAATTAGTTGTATTGCTAACACAACACAGTTGGTGAAATTATTTATCCCTGCTTGGTTTAAAGCAGGTTTGGTAATTTGTTCCGCCCACGCATTTTAAACTATTCCGTAACCTTAAGCTTCTCCAATTAGCCCAGTGAACAGACAGTGTGAAGTTATAGGCTATAAGAATTATGCTACCATTGCTACGTATGCCCATATTGTGAAAACACACATTCCCCAAAAGTCCTTTGCAGGTTGAAGGGTTGAACAAGCAGATACGGAGCAACTGTATAGTGGTAGATATAAATGTGCTTTTCAAAAATAAATGACCATCAAAACTACAACCCACAATCAATTCTATCAAGCACACCTTTATAAGGACAGACTGAGGTTGCAAAATTGGATTCATTGAGCATTGTGACGATTAGGCAAGTTTTCCTAAATTTTTGGAAAGTTTCTTTAGGGACAAATGTCCAAAGAAACTTATTACAGTGGAACCTCAGTTATCTGAACCCCTTGGGACCAGGGGTGGTCCATAAGTTTGAAAAGTCCATATCTCTGAAACTGTGTATAAATAACCTTAAAATAGTATTAAAAATTTTTTTTTTAATATCAATATTTTCAACTACCCTAATAGAACAGTCACTACTTTAATAGAGCAGTCATTTCCGTAGTTTGGTTAACCGAGAATCCGGATAAGTAGGGTCCAGATAACTGAGGTTCCACTGTATATACAGCATGCAGTGAAATTTCAATAATTAATAGAATGAGGTCTTTAAAATCACTAAGACACCTTTGGATGAGGTTCTCTAGAATGACCTCCTATATAGCACATAGCATTTGCATACCTCTCACTAATGATCATTGATGTGTAGCATTGCAGATCTCACAATTGATCACTGATCAGCTCAGGAAGCATAGCAAACCAGTGAGTTCACTTTGATATACTAACAATGTGAAGAGTGATTGTGGGACCTATATTTTTTTTAGCTTTATACTACATTAAGCCTACTAACTTGACTATTGGGACAGTAAGTTAACAGTACTTAGGACTATAAGTTACTCATCTAATTGTCCGCTTTGTATTGTTCCATGGTCTGCTAAATGGCTGACACGTGGTGGGTAGAAATACACATCCATGCATTGTCCAAGTGATTATTTTACTGCCATACATAACTAAATTAAAACTTTGAAACTACACTGAGCCTAGCCTACCTTGTAAACCCAAACCCACATTAAATAGCTCAATATAACGAATCAAAGCGTATCATCTCTTTGAACTGGTTGAGCATCAAAGCAATGCACAAACTGCATTTTCCCGGAAAATATGCGAGTTAAGCTCTGAGTGGAGCTAGTGTTATATAATCACTAAGAGACCTCTGGAGAGGTCTCTTAGTGTCTCTGGTGGTTTCTGATCGTCTTTGTTCGGAGCATTCATTTTGTAGACTCAAACCGTGTCAGTGTTCAGCCATCAGACAATCAGTCAGTGTCTATATAGTACACGTTTGGTCATAAAACAGATAGTATCGTTTTGGCGATTTAAAATGTTAAGCAAATGATCTATTTTTCTTTCAGTGCTGTATGGAAATAATAGTACTCTTAATTAAGGACCACAGTAATTTACGCAGTGCCTACCCTGAAAACTCACAAATTTTATGAAATTTGTGCGTTCTATAACTTAGCAAGTTTGTAGCATCACCAAAACCCCAGGTAGTAGTAAGGGCTTATACAAACTGTAGTACAAACTCGCCTATCAATAATAAGAAGGTTATAAGTGTGCAGAACTTACCATTTTCAACTGACAAAGCGATCTCTTCTTTGCAGTGTGATCTGTTACAAGCCATCGATTTACTCCTTTCAAAGAATGCCATCCCATGGTCTTGTACATCATTAGATGCATCTCTAAATGAAGAGCGCTATGAAGTTTACTTCAGTTCAATACAAGCAACAAAGCAAAAGCTATGGATGGATTTGTACAAGATTAGTTTTATTGTTGTGTAAATATAATATACTTATAATTAGGAGGCTAGTGTAGTTTCACGTAATATATTGGCATTGTATATAAAAAGAATCGCATATTAATGGCGAATATAATGGCCTTTGTTTCAAGCTCATAGCTTTAATTACTGTTGAGTTACAGCCTTTTGTTTACATCTTATACATTGGACGTAACATTACGGGGCTGGGCTTTCACGTAAGCTTATATTTGGAGGTAATATTACGGCAGTAGTCCTTAAAGGGTTAATTCATTTGATCTTTGTAAATGCAAGTGCTTTAAAAAATACTAAAGACATCTTCAGTAGCAGATAGGTATCTGCATAATGGCCATGTGTCATGGATGCAAACACTTAAAAGTGAAACGTTTTAGCCATTACTTACAATAATGCAAGTTTTATTCAACCAATCAGTCTTCACCGAGAAATCTTCAGCTGGTGAGGTTCATTAATTGGCTACTAAACACAAATCACAAGTACTATCCATACCATGCCTAAAGTACTTGGAATCCTATCAAAGCAAAATTTTCTGGTATCCTTTAATGGGAGGAAGAGCAGATCAGTGAGCTTTTTCTTATAGATAACAATGTGAAAAGTGATTGTGGGTTTACATTTTGTGCAAATTATGATGACACGTTTTACAATCAATCTATCTATCTACTAGTATAAATACACCCACACCATTTTCTGTTAGACAGCCCACTCAGATCTTTGTGAAAAACCCTTGGCTTTGCCTCAGGTTTTAAAATCACGAAGATTCTCATATTAGGTCTCTAACTAAAACTTAGTGATGCACTAAGTATTGCCCCTATTTTGGCAGTATCAGACTTGCATCACACAAGCTATAAATGCCCAATACTAACCAATACTTTGTATGAAGTCAACGGAGTTGAGCTATTTCCACCGAAAATATATTGGTATTGGTTCGGTAGTGAAAAAGTGGTATCATTACATCATAAATTATTTATTTTTGATGACCGAACATAATGATAAGACATTTTATGCTTGGGACCTATTTGATACAGTTGAACCCCTCTAATCTGACACCTGCGCCATCCAGAACCCTCTCTGGTCTGACCAAATATCATTTACCAACACTATTGTATAGAAAACAACCTCTGTAATCTGACACCTCTGTACTCCATAATCCGACACAAACTTTGATTCTCTATACTTGGAAATACATTGTTTTCGACCTTTGTAATCCGACAGAGAATAATAGCAGCATTAAAAAACAATCACTGGAATTTTTTTAAAGTAACCAAAGCATTTAATTGGTTGACAATAATAGTGCTACGTACTTGCAAATTCTAAAATCACTTCATGTTAAAAACATCATGTGATCCATTTCACCTGCATAATCTGACATAATTCTAGATATTTCACAATGTCAGATTACAGAGATAACTTGATAATTCAACTAATCCAGCAAACCTTATGGCTCTCATTGAGTGTCAGATTAAAGAGGTTTGACTGTATATGTTCAAAAATAAGCCTTATAAATCAAGTAAAGAAATATACTTTACACATATAGTAACAGTACTGTAGTACAAACACAAACACAAGCTAACAACACACCTGAAGCCAAAGTCCTTGATGGCAACCGATAGCCAGTCTAGTGACTCAGACTGAACCTTGGGACTCTTCTGCTCTAGTGCATGTTTCAACACCTTATAAGGGAAGAAAAGTTAGCAAACATGATTACTGTGTGATGTGTGTGTAGTGTGTGAGAGAAAATAGCCAGATGGATTGACCTGGTAATGAAAAGGTCCCAGATTTGTAGTTTGCATGCAACTCGCTAATATTTAAGAACTAACTTAGCTGCAAAATATGGAGAATACTGCACTACACAGCCAATTATGTACCTGAACAACTTGAGAGGATCTACCTGTAATTTACAGTGGCAAAATTAATTGTGCTGTGTACTTAACAATCACGAACCACCGAACAAAGTTTTACTTAAAGAGTTTTTTTATGCTAGAGAATTACTCACTGACAATTTGATTGCAACATTTCATTCTGGCAAAGAATTTTGTTAAATGTCCACACGAAAAACCAAGCTAGGCACAACCAGCTGACTACAACATGAAGAAGTACAGTTGACTAGGAAAACAGTACAAGAAATCATACAAATGCCAAGACTATCTCTAAAACTGGAACACAACCAGCTGACAGACAAATGCTCAGCATTACGTACCTGGTGCTATATCACATAGCACACAGAATGTGTACAAATTTTGAAGATTTGATCTTAATCCTGCATTCATGGTGGTACACAACTATGGACTAGCATCTGTTTATTCATCCAAAATGATGCATGCAAATAACAATAGTAGCTTGCGAGCATGCTAGCAGTATCAACTAGCATACACACTGCATGTAAACTGCACACATACACTAGCATGTAAATAGAATTGACCAAACTGCATGCATGCCTCTGGGTGAAATACTTGTATGCAATTTGCTTATGCTGAGATAGAACATGTTCACATTATGCATGCATGACACACCCATGCAGAATTTTGTAAGGGTATGCTGGTATTAGATTGTGGTATAGTGGACCAACCAAGTCTCTATGTTAATTTGTACAGATATCATAATACCTGATGTTTAGACTACAGTAGACCCTCAGTTATCCAATGTGTTTCTGACAATGGTAAGTGTTCAAAGAAGTGAAATGTTCAGATAGCTGAAGCCCATGCATTTATATACAAAAGCTCTTGAAATACTCTAATAGAACATACATTTGTACTCAAAATACCCTAATAGAACAGTCATTTCCAACTTCAGATGTACAGACAAACAAGGTCAGGATCTACTGTACATATAACATGGCACTATTCTAAACCAGCTTGTTTAAGCAGCTTGGCCTTTATTAACCTGACTAGAACAAGTACGTACATTTCACTGAACTAAAGTGACCACATACAACAATAGCTCACTTGGGTGCTGATAAAATTGAGGCCGAGTCGCTCTGCCATAGCCATCAGTGTGTCAATAGATTGTGGCTTGACCTATGTAGACAACACAAGACAGACAGATGCATCCATATGGTAAGACATAATACATCACTGAGACACAATGATCCTAAACACATATCTGGGTGTAAGCAAACAAGATGGACCCAAAGAGGTGTTGACCATTTTATCTCATGAAATGGGTTACATGTCTATTTCAAACATGTTGGCATTAGGCCACTTCAACTACATCTTTTGTTTCTCGGACTGAAAGTAGTTGAAAAGTGGGTCAGTAGGTAGGTATAAATAAAATAATAATAGGTGGTAATAATTTTTTTAAACTGAAGTTATGGCAACACGTGTATCTACGTCGTTCGATAACAAACTATTAGCTATGGTTAGTACATCTAAGCGACCAAACATCCATCCATAGTCTGCTTTTACAACTCTTCTTGCAATAACCAAGCTCGCCCCACGCAAAGCTATATGGATAGCCAACAATACATCGATGCCACAAACTCACGTGATCGAACATGTGATCTTTAAAAATGAACAAAAACATTTCATTTACAAATTTTATGGGTCAGTCGAGCCTGAGAAACAAGAAATTTAGTTGAAGTGGCCTTACTACTATACAAGTATAAGAATAAATTAGGAGTTTTAAATTAGAGTAGGGACAGTGTATAGTGCTGCAATAAAAAGCACTGAAACAAGCTGGATCGGAGTAGTATGTAATGTCCAAATACTGTAAAACAATAATTATTGTTTTACAGTATTTGGACATTACATACTGTCCCTACTCTAATTTAAAATTCCTAATTTTTTTCTTATACTTGCTTGTGAAGTTTTTTTACAAGCTTATGACCACTAAATAACCTGCTTTCCACAAAACCAGTCACAATAGTTAATCACAGCACTATTATACTAGTTTATGACTCATACAATAACAACTGATCAGTGGGCGTGGCTCTACATAAGCCTGCAGACAATAATGGATGTGGATTCGTGTATACCTACAGACTGATGAATGGGCGTGGCTACCATATGTCTAGACAGTAATTTACGTAAGTGGGCATGGCTCACGAAAGAAGTAGGGCTACGCTACGATGTGTAGTAACACGTCCACATTTAATTTAGCACATGGGGTCAGACCCGGATAATCTATAAAGCGGGACCTGGATGATTTAACATTGCTACTAAATATTACAACTATATTTTATTGACTTACATATTGCTATATAGTTCACCGTGAGTTGCTCTCACTGATCAATATCAACAGCAAGTCACATACGCGTGTGTTCAAATAGTTTGGTGCAATGATCACATGCATTCGAATAGTTTGATGCAATTTACACTGGTAGATGGAAGCCATACTGTAGTCTATTAACACTCAGCGGTAAAACCTTGACTGATGGCCATGGTAAAGAAGTATAAAAGGTAAGACAATAGGGCAAGCATTGTATGTTTATCAATATACCAAAGGTTTTTTTTTAAGCGAACTAGAAATGTTTCTGCGAAGAATTAGGGCTGTAGCTGTAGCCAGTTTTCCGTAACGCTTGACTAAAGGCATCAGGCAGGCAAGCAGTAGAAAATACTGTAGAATAATTTTTTTTTTTAATTCTGTAGCAACTTGACGGAAACATTTCGGGTCAATCTGAAGACACTTTTGGGCTTGGTTTTGCACAACCAATACTGTCGTGTCGTTGTGAGGAAAAATCGCAGCAGGTTTTTGGGTTATATTATATCACAGATCTCCCCCATGCCTTCGATGTCCCTAATATACAGTACTGTCGTACTGCATGATAGATCATAAACAATGAATGAAGTTGTGTTGCCAGTTGGCTCAACCCATGTTCCACTGCATGTGTGGTACTAATGAGGCTGGTCGTGTGATATCAATTCCGTTCATTTGATTTTTTAAGTTACTGCAGTAGCTGGTGAGAAATAACAATGGTGATGAAAAGACCTGCAAAGCTGACCACTATAACATAAAGGCACTTCCAACATGTTCCCAATGGACGGCTACACTGTACATTTCTCCTTAATATTACTACTACTACTACTACCCTATACAGGGACCCTGGAAGTGTGTAAGGATTCACAGGCTTAATGTTTAAACTCAGTTGAATACACAGAGAAAAAGTTCAGACCAGGTAATATAATAGCTCATGCAGCATGCAGCCATGCTAATAAAACATACAATGGATACCAAACTACTATAATACAGCAGTCACCTTCACATCAGCCAGTTTATCCACGATTACAGGAAGGACACAAGCGGTGGAACGTTTACCAAACACAGACGAGGTTGTGACTAGCACTGACACAAGTCCAAACTTTGCCTTCATCACTTGAAAGTTGCTGTCTTTCCATCCTGGCTTTAATCCAAGCACTTTGATGAAAAGTAGTGATTGCATCTTAGCTGGTTCCATAGCCTCAACAAGCTGAAACACAATAATACATGAATATTATGTGAGCAAATAAGAAAACTTACTTTGAGTAGAAATAATTGGACATAAACAAGTAAGATCACCTACACCTTCAGCTATACTAATACACGTTTATATCCTAATTCATTCTTAACACAATCTATCATTGGTATAGCTATGACTGAAGTTGAGATTAAATGTCCACTAATACAGCTGCAGGTTAATGGTTGCCCCCACTTGTTTATGGCCTTTTATGTCTATCCATACTCCAATAAATACCTTTTTTACTTAATTATGACTGGTGAACCAGCATATCAAGTATCTCAGAAATGGATGGCACAAAACTTGTAAAATTTGCACGATCGAATGCATGATCTGACTGGCCATCTCACTTTAATGAAAAGTGAACTGGAAAAATGAAAAGTAAACTGGCCATCTCACTGTATTTTCAGCTATGTTCTACCTGTCATACAACGTTACAAATGAAGAAGCGTCTCTACAATCAATCCAGTCACTGTAGAAAATACGGATGATTCCCATGATAGCCAGCACACAGAGTCATTACTGTGGATACCCACAGACTAACACCTATACAGTAACGGAGAACAAAATAGATTACAAATGAGGGCTGCAAAGGTAAGTCCATGATGTGTGTGTTGTAGGCTAGAGAGAAAATATGTCCACATTATTTGTAGTGAATAGATTAATTCAAGAGGCACTTTTCCTACTGTTCTTCGTTTGTAACGTGTGAAATGGGCTGAACATAGCTGAAAGTGAAGTGTAATGGCCACTTCACCTTTCAAATCAGCAATCGACAGTTAAGGCGTGCGAATCTCTCGTGGTGACTGGAATGATTACAGAGGTGTTTCTCCTATTGTTCTTCATTTGTAGCGCTGTATAACAGGCTGAACATAGCTGAAAAACAAAGCGCAATGGTCATTTGTGGGTCAGTAATTGATAGCTGGGGCATTTGTTCAAACAAAAACATTAACTCTGGCACCATCCTTTCTTTTGATGTGGTGTGTGTGAGTTCACCAGTCATAATAATGTTAAACAAGCAAGTATAAGGAAAAATTAGGAATTTTAACTTCAATTAAGAAAAAAGTAGGGAGGTCGCTTACACCTACAGATATACCTGTGACTCTAATTGAACAGTCAATTTGGTGAGTCTCTACTGTAATGCAATGTAATATAGTATGCCTTTTTGACTGTCATTGTGAATTGATTTGGTACATCCTTCTCAGACTACCAAATAGCAGGAAACTAAAACATAGTACAGTGGAACCTCAGTTATCTGGACCCGACTTATTCGGATTCTCGGTTAACCAAACTATGGAAATGACTGCTCTATTAGAGTAGTGACTGTCCGGTAGTTGAAAATACTAATATTTAAAAAAAATTTTCTTTATGCTATTTTAATGCTATTTATACACAGTTTCAGAGATACAGAGTTTTTAGACTTATGGACCACCCCTGGTCCCAAGGGGTTCGGATAACTGAGGTTCCACTGTAATTACCTTTTCATAGCTTTACAAATATTATTATAACGTTGGATGTTGCTAACTTGTTAACTGACTAACCTTCTGAAACTCCTCACATCCAGCTAGTCTTTCCTTCCAGTTGCTGTTGGCAAGTTTTGCTATTAGTGAGGATGGTAGAACTTCACCAGCTTTCTCCTCAACCTCCTCATTCTAAGTTATATAGTAATAGCAAACCAATCTAGGATACTACAATATGTGGCTAGGATACTACAATATGTGGCTAGGATACTAACATGTGATGTATATACGCATTACACACAGAGACATGTACACATTACACACACATGTATACATTACACACACATGTACACATTACACACACACATGTACACACAGACACATGTACATACAGTACACATGTGGGTACAATACATTCACACTACGCACAAACAAACACTTACACACATGCACACACACATGACATTCATACTACATGCACACGGACTTACAGCAATATTTGGTTCACTAGGAATAACAGGAGCATCTACTGTGTTGGCAGCAGCAGCTGACTTTGACTTCCCCTTTGGTTTAGCAGAAGCAGGCTTGCTCCCTCCACTAGCAGCAGCCTACATCAAACAACAGATAATCACAAGGTAACATCAAGGGGCACATGTAGTGCAACCTCAAGAGTTCATAATATAACAGGCCCACTATGAATTCTTGGTCTAAACTTACAGATTTTGGTTTGGCTGATTTCTTAGCTGCAGGTGGCTGCTCTGGTTCAGCCTCAGCTGGCGGTTTCTTACCCTATATGTATAATAAGAATGGCATTTACAATGTATGTTTGGTACACACAAATGATACTTAATTAACCCTTTAAGGACCAAGAATTTTGTGCATAGTCTACCCTGAAAGCCCACACGTTTTATGATTATTGCACATTTAGTGTTTAATAAAATATATAATAAGTTTATAGCATTGACAAAGCCCCTACAAGTGCTCAATTGTATAACAAATTATACTAAAAGACTCGCCTGACAATAATAAACAACATTATCTAACTTACCAAAGTGTAGAACCAATGTCTTAAAAGCACTAAGGCGAGTTTCAAACACCTACACGCGATCGATTTCTTCGTGACACAATCAATAAAAACAGTCCGCCATTTTAGTTTTTTAAAACCGCATCACATGATCCTGTATATCAAATTATTCGCCTCTAAATAGTGAGCACTCTGAGCTTTATTTGAAGTTAATACGATGAACACAGCCAAAGTTATGGAGCGATTTCTACAAGGTTAGTTTTATTGTTGTGTAAATATTAAATGTTTGTACTTTGTGAGGAATTTTACACAGGCTTAGTTATGTGTGATAAGTTGGCCTTATACATCAAAAGAATCGCCTATGAATGGCGAATACAATGGCCCCTGTTTCGATCTAATAGCTTCATTTGTTGCGGAGTTATAGCTCTTTGTTTACTGCCAATAATCTTGGACGTAATATTACGGCGCTGGTCTTTCGAGCAATACCTACTTTGGACGTAATATTACGGCAGCAGTCCTTAAAGGGTTAATCGTTTGTTTCCATCTAATAAAACCCAAATAATATCTCAACCATTCCTCTCACCTCAGCTGCAGGTTTCTTTTTTCTAACAGGTTTAGGAACTGGTTCATCCGGTGGTGTGTCTGCAGCTGGTTTCTTTGGTGGTTTGCTAACAGGAGCAGCTGCTTCCTTCTTGGGCTTGCTGGGCTTGGGAGCAACTACCTTGATCTCTACTTTCTCCTTAAACTCTTCAACCTGTGGAGAAAGAAAAGGCTGTATGAATTTTGTCCAAGCAAGAACAGAATGATCAAACTAGTAAGGCTCAGCCATACAAAGACGCCAAAATTACTAAGTAGCAATAATTAATACAAATAACTTTCTAGTAGACATAAAATCCAAGTTCAGTTTTAAACCGATAGAGTCGGAAGAATTTTTTTTAAATAGTTGCTGAGACTGAACAACTTGTGAATATGTTATGGTACAAAGAAGCAGAGTTGCTACACACATACGTACACACATGCACACAAAACAGAAATTGCATAGGATGAGCAAATCAATCAAAATAATTTAGAATGTGCTAAATAATTAAATTGGGTTACATACATATTTATAAATATGCGCAGCCTGCCCAACTAAGGGTGGCCCAAACACATGTATAGAACACATTCCCTTAGTAAAAGTTCTAACACTTCAGATATTATCGTGAATTGCACATCCATGGTCACCAAAGTCTATGACGTTACGTGACAATTGGCCAATGACAATGAGATTTGAATGGAATTGCTCACATTTGATTGGCTATTTTAGTCAAATTCCAAAAAAATTACTACAGATGAGCAATCCTGCCAAAGTGGGCAATTGTTCTCATTGGCAGTAATCAATCCTTCTATTTACAGGTTTAAGGCAAAATTAAAAAATTTAAGTTTGATTAGAGTGAACATTTAATCCCTAATTCAGTCTTGGTCTTGGGTATAGAATGGATTATTAAATTTTCGCTAGTATATCTGCAGGTATAGGTGATCTCCCTTGTTTCCCTACTTTTTTTCTATGATCCCTAATCAAACTTAAAATTTTTAATTTTTTCCTTGTTTACTTTTGTTGTAACATTTTATGACTGGTGAACCCACGCACACCGCATCAAAAGAAATGATGGCGCCAGAAATAATGTTTTCAACTGAACAAGCGCCCCAGCTATCAAGCACTGCTTTGAAAGTGCAGTGGCCATTACGCTTCACTTTCAGCTATGGTCAGCCTGTTACACAGCATTACAAACGAAGAACAGTGTTACATTCGTCTCTGCAATCAGTCCAGTCACCACGGAAAATACAGACGGTTCCAGTTTACAAACGTACTGCAGGGAAGCCATGCATCGCGCTACCGCGAATCGACACCTTGGACTTTAAGCAAAAAGAACAGAGGACAAAGGTAAGTCCATGATGCATGCATTGTACGTACTGCGGTATGCCAAAAGGCACGTCTCAAGACGAAGCGGCATCTAACAGTGAAAAATCACGCCGATAGCCTTGGCCGTTATCGAGTTACGCTTGCCTGAAGGCAGGCAGGCAGGCAAGGCAGGCAGGCAGGCAGGGCAGGCAGTTAGTCAGTAGAAAATTTCATTGAATAATATGTTTTAAAATTCCGTAACAATTTATTGAAAGTCTTTAGGATCATACTGACGACACTTTTGGGCTTGGTTATACCTAACTAATACTGCCAAGGTGTCAGGATGGAGTTGTGAAGCTGGTTTTAGGATGAATTTTTTTGGCTAGGAAAACCCAAATTTCCATGATCCCTAATAATTATACAGTACTACCGTACTGTTTGTGACCTGGGACTCCAGGGAGCTAATTCAGTGTTTGTCTTTTCACCTGAGCAAAATTGTTCTTAGGAGGTAAAACACAGTAAGTATATATATATATATACTTAGAGATTTTAGTGTGTGACAGCTTAATAGAGTAAAATAATGATCAAACTATGCTTTCAGTCATGACTACACACCTTAGTCATCTTAGTCTTATCCAGTCCCTCAAGGTATGGAGTCATCAGTCGATCTCCTGTCACCTTCCAGACTGTAGCTAGCGCCTCTGCACTAGCATCTCTCACCTGAGGTGTGGTGTCCCCTAATTGCTGTAAAAGAATGATGTATGGAGAGCTCAAAACAATGTACATACATGTGGTATGCAAGACTGTAACAGTGATCATACATATACAGTAGTACCATCTCATACATGGAACACCATGCATGCATGCCCACACCGATGCACACACAACACACGTGCATGCACACACACAAGCAAAGCTAAGACACTGCAGTTGTGAAACACCAAGAAAACACCTGTACAACACAAGCCCTAGAAACCATACTCTACACCAATACAAGGTACAGAAGACAACAATGTTTAGACATTTGCTTTCTGGTCATGTGATGGGTACATATTAAAACAGCTGTATACACAAACATACTAGAAGTGCAGGAGCACACACAACACTACAAATACAATATGGATGTATACACGTACACTACATCTTACCGAGACAATGAGAGGACAGATGGCCTTCAAGAAAGGCTTACTCAACATGTCTGGTGTGCACAGCTGGAAGGAGCGTTGCATGAATAGTAAAGTCTCAGCCCTAGCAGCAGGGTTCTTGTTAGCCATCGCAGTTACCAGATCCTCTTGTATATTCCCCATAGTTGTCTATGGCAAGACAACACAATAACAAACTAGTGTTGAATATTTAAGGTTACGGTATAGTCACGGGCAATCATTCAAAATTTTGAATGCCTATCGATACTTTTTGAGAACCCCATAAAACCAGTCTAGCAGCGTGAAAAGTTTTAAATGAAGGTGAAGCCCTTCATATTTAATGTTTTTATGCAGCTACAGTGTAGTTTGAGGCAGGTGGAACACTACAATTTGTTGTAGTAACACAGGTAAGCCAGTCCTCACATCGCTCAGCTCCAGCTGTCACTACCATGTTTTTCCACCGCCAAATACAGCAAAAGCTGTTGGCTCTATTGGCATTGGCTCTATTGGCATTTCTGGGGCATAGTGATACTGTATATTAAATTTATTAGGTCTTGTGGAAGCGTTTTTGGCGTGTTTCTTCCCAGTGACTCAGATACAAGCCTTCAAAGAGCTTGTTTCACTCGAAAAAACTACTAAAAGTTCAATAATACGTCTATACAATCAGTAACTTTAAAAGATGCTTCCACAGTACCTAGATATTTTAGTTGTTTAATCACTTGTGTTGAAATTATAAGGATTCAGTAATCTGTTATAGTATGTTCACGTTGAGCTGAATCCTCACAAACATTTAATAACTCATGGATGCAATTACACATGATCTTGAAATTTGGCTCATTTGTAGTACTGCTTGACCCGCTAAAAATATTTTGAAATCTTTTTGTTCAAATGTTTGACATAATATTTACGGCCAATCAAAATTTTCACAATACATTTCCTATGGGGAAGCCATATAAGTACAGTGTCCATTACAGCCCTTTCCCGAACTTGTAATGGAGCCAAACTGTACGTGTCTGTTGTTGACACCTTTGCTGTTACCAATAATCATCTGGTTGGCTGAAATGTTAACTCTGTTGAGAAAAAATCCACTTTTAATTTTTAGCTGTTTTTCAGGATTCAGCTCAACGTGAACATACTATAGTCTGGTTTTTGGCGGCGCGTTTTTATAAAACATCGCTCTATTTTGAACCACACACCCAAGAACAGTCGTTGTTCTACAGTAAAAACAAACAAGCACAATTAGTTATATTGCTAACACAACACAGTTGTTGAAATTATTTATCCCTGCTTAGTTTAAAGCAGGTTTTGTAATTTGTTCCACCCATGCATTAAAAAACTATTCCGTAACCTTAAGCGAAACTGATAACTCCTTTCTCCTGTATGAAATTATTATACTTTGAAGAATGTGCACACATCTTCATGTGCAGTTGTCTAAACATTCCCAGTGTACCTTCGCTCGTGTATTTACATATGTGGCTCTGAAATACAATGTTTCAGACAAACAATGAGTTAGAGAAATTCAATTACCAAACAGCAACATGTGTGACTATGTGTGGCTATGTAGAACAATAAGTAACCTGACTCTATTCCAAACATCTTGGTACAATGTTGTATGAGAAAAGTGACCTGATTCATGGGACTCTGACTGTACAACATATACAACAACTTTCAAGATGTCCTCTTTGCTATACAATAATAACTAGTACAGTACAAAATATATCTACACAATTACACAGAAAAATTTGGAATTTTCAACTAGAGTAGAGACCATAGAACATTGATAAAAAAGTACTGAAACAAGCTGGAGTAGTACACGATATTAAATCACAGTAAAACAATAAGAAGTGTTATATCCCTACTGTGCATTTCCATTATATATGGTATCTTGAACACAGTAGGGATATAACACTTCTTATTGTTTTACTGTGATTTAATATCGTGTACTACTCCAGCATGTTTCAGTACTTTTTATCGATGTGCTATGTGGTCCCTACCCTAGTTGAAAATTCCAAATTTTTCTGTGTACTTATTTGTTAACTTTTTTTGTAAATAATTATTATGAATGGTGAACCCATGCATACCGCATCTGAAATGGCGCCGCGCGCCCCAATTATCGTCTGAAAAGCGAAGTATCTGTTACGCTTCGTTGTCAGCTATATTAAACCCATTATGCAGCATTTTCGAATCAAGAACTGTTCAAAAAGCACCTCTGCACACCAAGACGCATTCCAAAAGAAATGATGCCGCGCGCCCCAGTTATATCAATTATCGTATGAAAAGTGAAGTATCCATTACACTTCGTTGTTGGCTATGTTCAACCCGTTACACAACAGTACGAATCAAGAACTGTTTGACAAGCACCTCTGCTATCAAAATAGCCGCTATGAAAAATACGGACGATTTCCGTTACATGAAGGGAAGCCATCACGTGCTATCGCCAAACCGACACTTTTCGCTGTCAGCAAAGATGAATGGGACACAAAGGAGGACACTGGTAAGTCCATGAAGAATGCATTGTACGTACTGTGGTATGCCAAAAGGCACCTGTCGGGATGAAGCAACGTCGAACAGCAAAAAAATCAAGCTCGTAGCTTTAGCCGTTATCGAGTTACATTTGTCTGAAGGCATCAGTCAGTTACTTACTTACTCAGTCAGTAGAAAATTCTGCTAAATAAATTATTTATAAAATTCCGTAGCAACTTATTGAAAGCGTTTCGGGTTGATCTAAAAGCTTGTTTGGGCTTAGTTTCACTTAACCAATACTGCCTGATCGTCGTTAGGAGAAATTGAGTTGTTTTTTTGGATATTATTTCGTGGGCCACGCCTACTCCTTTGTGATCCCTACTATACACTACTATCATAGTGTATGATAAGTGGAAAACCAACAGATATGCATACTGCTTTTGGCTCAGTTAGCTACTACGTAGGTTTACCATAGTGCAACTTACACAGAGATAAATAGCATCAGCTGCTTCTCTGAGTGCTGCTACAACAGTTGCCTTCTTCTCCTTAAACTTCTCAAATATCACAGCTAGCATCTGAAACAGTACATGCAACACAACCACATGAAATATCATAATCAGTTGTAATCATGTGAATATCATCTCAAGCATAACACCAGTAATCTCACAATTAAAGCCATACATAACCTATACATGGTCACTATAATAAGGTGGTCTTATTAAGTTAGTGGCATTTCGCTGTAACATTTCACAGTGTAGGGTTTAACAAGTTACACTCACCACAGAAGAATAAGGGTAGAAGTTCTTCCTCAATCCTTTAGCCAAGTCAGCAACTGCCTTACCAGCAAGTGCCACCAACATCACATTAGTGTCCTTAGCAACCACCTGTATAAACAACAACGTGCAATAAACAAAACATACATCATTTTTATAAATGGCTTCTCTTCTCCATACTAGGTTAGTAGACACACAACACACTACACACACATATGCACGCACACACACACACACACCTTCTTTAACATTCTCATTAACTCTCCATAATCACCAGACTCCAGTTTAGGATTGGCAGTGAGTTTTAATACTGTCTCTAGTGCCTCCTTACGTTGCTGCCATTTCGTATGAGTCTAAACAGAGAAAGATTTAAGTACTTTAAATGGAGTCAAATGGCAATGAAATATGTAATACATACTGCATACCTGTGAATCTGGAAATATTCACATGATCATAACCAAACACACCAGTTGTATGAAGGTTGCATATATACATAGCAAGAGTTCACAATATTGTAGGGGGGGAGAGTGTCTAACAGCCTGTGTGTAGCTCATACGCACTGCACTACGTATGTTTAACATCATCTGGTGACAATAGAAAGACTATTAGATTGGGACTGATTGTAGAAGCGGCACACCTAAAATAAAAGTGCTCAATATCGACAATATGGAACCCAGATGTGCTGATATTTAGTCAGGATCCACATCCAAAAAGAAAACGACTGGTTGAATGGAATCCTCTCTACCATGTACAAACCCACTTACAAACCCACCATGCTTCGTATCACCAGTAAAATGTTGTATACTCAGATTCAATCAACATGTGATCACAAATAATAGGAGTGATGATAGCCTTTACGTATCAAGGACTTCACCAATATTACTCTTGCATATCAATAAACTCTCTCTTGATTCTCCCACTTGTCATAATAGTGGATTTAAGAGGACAGCATGTGGCAGTGGTGGCGGTGACCCAGTTTTCGTGGTGACATAACTTTTGGTCGCACACCCTTTAGTTTCATCACCCCTTGTACCAGTTCAGCTTACTCATCGCGAGACGGCTCTTCTTTACCAAGTTCCTCACGAAATTCAGCTGAATCTTCTCTACCGTGACGATTTCTTTTGAGCATTAGACACTCCCCCCTACAATATTATCAACTCTTGGTTAAAGTTTATAGGTTCACATTTAAAATATACAAATTAAGGGAGGACTGTAGCTAGTAGCAGCATAGCATAGTGGTAGAACTGTAGTCTGATGTAGGGGCTCCTGAGCTCAACCTGTGTATATAGCACTTTTTTTTTTGTTCAGGACAAGTTTTATTCATAATTTCATGACCACTCTACAAACTTTTGCTATCTTGCCCAGCTGCAAAATTTCCAGATTTACGTGTACATTACATATATGATATGATACATATATGTGTACTGCAATTCTTAGACAATCTTACAGCAAGTAATCATCATGACAAACAATCCTACCTAAATATTACCAAGACAGTGAACCAACCATTTTACCTGTTGCAATATCAC
Source organism: Dysidea avara (assembly GCF_963678975.1). Classification (NCBI taxonomy): domain Eukaryota; kingdom Metazoa; phylum Porifera; class Demospongiae; order Dictyoceratida; family Dysideidae; genus Dysidea; species Dysidea avara. Next base: position 34,781,955 of record NC_089278.1, read on the forward strand.
ACTATTTGCCATCCATATAACACACTATAAACTACATTAGCAACAGATCACTATACTGTATAACCATAGACAATATATACCTCCAGACATATATTATCTACTGTATAACGGGTTATTTTGAAATTAAACTCTCAAATTATTCGAAGAGCAGTGATTCTAGGGAAAAAAATGCTGATTAGGCTCTGCACAATCAATTTAAACTATAACATACAAACTCATTCATACTTGTTACTAAATGTGAACCCGTGCTGCAGAAGTGTGTAATTTTTAAACTACGAATGGAATGGTGTGTGACAATGACATGGCCATGCATTGTTGTTTCAAGCCTTTGTTCATATTAGCTATTACTCAAGATTTCTCTCCATACATGGATAACTACTGTATGTGCAACAGTTCACACTCTCACTATTTTCTCATCTGCAAAATAAAATTCCCCTAGTGCAGTAGTCCATATTTCTTTGTCCGGACATGATATATATCCCTTTAACACCGTCTTTTAAATTGTACTTACTGGTACACGTGGTCACCAACTCAGTATTAAACATACACCACCACATTTATGTTGGCACTACGCACGATGTTGAACATTCAAAAATAAAGCCTGTGAAACCAATTTTGCCAGCTGCTCTTCGAAAATTTCATCTTTGTAAGCACATTATACAGAAAACTGACAACGCACACCCACACACACCACATCATATACATACAATGTTCTCCTCAAAATCAGCTGGTAACTGGCCCAATATATTCACAGCTGGTAACATCTCATAAGGGTCTATTTGTTCACCCATTCCGGGGTCATCGTCATCTTCTTCTAAATAATGCACCAATAAGCTTTGTGACACACATGTGCACACACACACACACACCACACACACACACACACACACACACACACACACACACACACACATGTGCACAATACACACACGCACACATGTGCACACTACACACACACACACACACACACACACACACACATGTACACACACGTGCACAATACACACACACACGTGCACAATACACACACACACACGTGCACAATACACACACACACATGTACACAACACACACGCATGTACACACACGCATGTACACACACGTGCACACTACACACGTGTACACTACACACACACACACACACACATATACACACACACACGTGCACACTACACACACACACGCGCGCACACACACCCTCCACTTCCTCATCTCCTCCAGTACTAGTATCTGCTGCAGATGGTGGAGGTGCTTGTTGAGATCGCAGGTATCTGGTGGGCTGCACCTTCTCCTGTGGCATTTTCTCTATCTCTTCCTCCAACTCTTTCAACTACACAATGTGAAACCATGTATATAAACACTGCAACATTATAGCACAGCACATATAGGCATTAAATGATGAAGAGTAAGCTCAATATTTGTGTAATTCTTAAATTGTAGGAATAGGCTTATGTATTGTCAAAAAATAATAGTAGAGAAGATAGAAAGAATTAAAACACACACAAAATGACAAACAGAATATGCAGTTAACTTCTAACAGAATAAAGTACCTACCTGTACTGGCTTCACTTTATCCTTTAATAAAGTAGTCAATGTGGGTCCTACCCATCGGTAAATCTCCAGTGCAAATGCCTTTGCCTGTCAACAATAAAATCATTTAGTCAAAGATGGTCACAATTCCAACTACAGTAGGACCTCCATTATCTGAATATCTGTGTGCCAGATCAATCATAAAAGTGTTCAGATAAGTGAATATAATTTGGATAAATGAATCTTCTTCATGTATATACTGAGTTCTGTTCAACTACTCTAATAGACCATAAACTTACTCTAATTGCACGGTAGCTACGTACCACTCGAATACAATGTCGCAAAGCACAAGTGATGCAAGCGATTAAAAGACTTGTTAATTAAGGGGTGCAGCAGTCATTTCCATCATGAGTCGTCATCCCTCAATGCGAGAGATAAAGACTCGCGATCAAAACTGCTGCCATGCCCCTTAATTGGCGAGTTGTTTAATCATTTGCACTCGCATGTAGCGATGTTACCTTCGAGCGGTACAGTACATGGTAGCTAAAAAAATTTCATGGAAAACCCCAATTGCTAAAGTTTTTTGTCAATTTTGCAATAGTGGGTTTTGGCCTAATTTTTTACTGCCAAAGTTTTTTACTAATAGTATCCCATAGTTTGTTGGCATTGCTAGTACTTATGATGACAATAATCAATACACGTAGTCATCCAAATCACGACGGTTAGCACGTTCTCAGCTGTGTGATGCTGTAATGAGCCGGAGTGAACAAAGTTCAACAAACACAATTGTCCCCTGACATTTCCTAAGTACGTATAGCAGCTTGAAAAGGTCGCAGGAAGTTGACTGCATGCTTGAGCTCTGCTAACTTGATTTCTGTAAGAAATGTACAGGTAGCTATATAATTTTTTGTTATTAGACATGAGTATGCGTACATTATGCCGGAATAAATTATCAGTTACAAAAAATGTCATGAATTAATTCCAGAGCACTTTATAGCAGATTTTTTTTCGAGGGGGAATATTTCATAAATAACTGAAGCCATAGATAACTGAAGCCATAGATAACATTCATACGCAGAGCTCTATTCAAATACTCTCAAAATACTCTAATAGAGCAGTCATTTCCAACTTCAGGTGAGCGAAATGAGATCAAATGTCTATTGTAATACAATATACGTAGCTATTATATGTACAAGTAAGCACTGCATGTAGAGGTCATTAAAATGTTAACATGCAAATATACATGTAACTACATAAGTACACTATATAATTATAGCTCAGGTAGGTATTTCAAATACCAAGGCACCATAACTAATAATTCCAAGGAACACTGAAGCCACATGTGGTACTAGAGTGTACATCAGCAACCATACAGTTAATACTGTAGCGCATATAATTTATAAGCATGTACACTCACACACACACACATACACACACGTGTGAGCACACATGTACACTACACAAAACACATACCTCAGCCCTAACATTCTTGTCACTGTGTTCAAATAGTCCAGCTAGCGACTTCAAAAACAACTTCATATTCATCACCTTGGATCCAAATTCACTATAGAAAATAGGACTAATAGAAAACATGTCAAATATCAATTGACCATATAATGTTAACCCATTCATGGTGGGCCATTGTCAGACACGTGTCAAATGCAAATTTTGGCATCCTACAACTGATATCAAGTTCATAACCCTCAATATTTTTCTTATGAACTCAAAACATGTACAGGCTGTGCAATCAAAGACATCATAGCAATAATAGCCATTCCTCGACAGCTACCCAATTAGTATGACAACTATCTAATAGATCAATGCACTTTATTGCTAATTGTGGTGACTGCTCTTTTATAGTATTAATCCATGTGATCATACTATTAGGGTTGCTTTCTATCTGGCCTGTAAATATTAACTGACAATTACAAATCTTAATATGCTTGGCACTATGGTAATGGAAAACGGATTAAAGAGTAAAACTCATAGCAGTAATGTTTAAAGCACACAAACGTGCATGCATGATACTGGAGAGTTATGGGCAAGTGCAAACCTATCATGTGAGTCTACTCCAACATGACCAAAAAGCCATGAAATCAGTCCGTCAAGTTGAAGCCACTAAGTGAAACAGCTAATCAAGTTAAAATTTATACATCAGAGAAAATCTACACCTATTAATGTAGGTCTACAGTAAGTAAATGACACTCAGGGGGGTAGGATAAGCCCACGTGAATTCGAAATAATATTGCACAAACACTGAAAGAATTTCATGTGAGCCAATAATAGTCTCTGTACAAAAAGTAGAGGAAAGGTGTGATACATACGTACTTCAGTTTTACTTTGTTGTTTGCAATGGTGTGATTCTCGATCGAAAAAAACCCAGCCATTATGGTGAAACGGGCTTATAGTGATGATGACGCATTGCAGTCATGGTTATCATGCCAACAGTAACTATAGATGATTATAATAGGATCATTGATGTACAGTCTGGTACAGTATCACTGCTTTTGGAAAAAATATTGTAACTTGCACTTCCTAGGCTTCAATGTGTCATGGCCTCCCCCGAGACCAATCAGGAAGCAACATGATTGAATATAAATAAACTTGCAGATGAACAAATGTGTCGTACTCTAGCAAATGGAAGATATTATGAAACTTGTAGATCCTTTTAAAAGTTCCAGTCCGCCATCTTTTGGGATACACTCAAATTTCCTGCCACACTCCAAGCAGTACAGATGGGATTGATTGATGATGTGCCATCCGGTCAAGGACAGTTCTCACCTCAGCACAGCAACCATATGCCAGCAGTTAATACAAAGGATAAGGCCTATTTTGATAAAACATATCAGGTTCTGAAAACTGTTCAAATCAATTTTCTTTGTGTACAATAAACTCACACATGTACCTAACAAGCTCCCTAACCCTTCCGAGTTCTACATGCAGATCACATGAAATTTCTATATCAACAAAGAATCACCTAATTCCAGTGACTAAACATGTCATTCATCACTTGGTATCAAAAGTATGTTGAATAAAACTGTTTATATTGTATGAAATAAACTTTCAGTTCTGTATAAGAGTATGACACCCAGAGTAACACACATGTAATGTTATAAACCAGTTACCTATATCATGAGTTTACAATATACGAAAAGTGGAATATTGCAACCTAGAAGGGAGGGACCAATACAAAAAACGTGAAGAAAGTAACTAGGGAGATCATCTGGACCACAACATGCCACCGCATCATTGATGATCAGACCTGCACAACCACATCACTTAATGTTCTAGTCACTGTACAAAACAAGACATGGTAGCCGTGCTTCTTAATAATCTATTGCATAGCTAATTCAACATAAACAGCAAGATTGAGATACTCTTATAAAGCAGTCATAGCCACATGTGTGTTATACTCAACAAAATTGCAATAAAACATATTAAACTAAAAAAGTATTTTTCCAACAATAAATGGAGTAAAACAAGATAATTATATGAATGATGGTAGCTAAAATCTCTACTTCAGCATTGTACGTGGTAACTTGCCAAATGCTAGAATTTTCACACATACATAGCCTATGTTGTAAATTCATAACATTGTTTCACTAATACTGAAATCCTACTTCATTAATAATTATACTTAGCGAAACAGTCCATGACACTCCACCATGACGTTTGTTCGAGCTAATCGTAAATGAGGGTGTGTTCCCAACATATGGAGCTGAACTATGTTTACATGAATGATGTTGGTAAATCCCAGGTTAAAGCCATAAGCAATTCAGATGGCAAACCAGGTAGAATGAAGGCAAGGCAACTGATTGAAGAAAGAAACCCAATGAAATACAAAGGCAGCAGCACTAGACTGCATGAAGCATTCCTACTTAGGATTTGCCACATTCCTACTTAGGAATTCCAAAGAACACTTCGAATTCTTGAACGCAAGCAATGATTACCACGAAAGAATCAGACACATAGGTGGCGTAGTTCCAGTTGTTTATCCTGTCTGAATACAACAATAAGTGTGCAGGTGTCCTCATTTTCAACTGCCCCGATTAACAGATTCGAACATATAACACACACACACACACACACACACACACACACACACACACACACACACACACACACACACACACACACACACACACACACACACACACACACACACACACACACACACACACACACACACACACACACACACACACACACACACACCTAAGGGCTCGTTTCATCACATCTATTGAGGCTGCTACTATCTTGGGCTGTTTGTTAGTGAAACCTTTCATTATCTCCTCCTGTGCATAGGATAATAAACAGCTCCATAAACACAAACACACACGCACACGTACTCAAAGCCAGAGTACTTAATAAGCCTCATATACTGTATGGCATTTCCACTCACTTGAACTATTTCTTGCTTCTCAATTTCAATATACATGAGGCAAACAGATATCGCTGCCTCTTTAGTCTTCGCTCGAGCATTCAAACATTTAGTGACAATGCCAGTGACCACATCAGCACATACTCTTAATAAATAATAACATAAGTTAACAATAATTGACAAAACCTTTCCACTCACTTTGCTGCACAAGCTGCATGTTCTACAAACACTAGGGTGGTCTCTACTGCCTTCTCTTGGGCTATAGCATTGCTCTCTGTTACAAATTTTTTTAGCAGACCCACATATTTCGAGTACTCCGGGCTGTTCTCGCCATCCAAACGTTTGAAAAGTTTAATAGCTTCTTCGTAACCAAGTACCCGCGCCTTCCACACCTGTGAAGGATGATTTTCAATCGTGCGAAAACATTAGAATGTATAACTTTAACCTTAAATTCGTACTAAAACACTTTCTGCTGACACAATTGTTACATTAGTGAGTAATAACTTACCTTATGAGTGAGTTTATCTTCTAACGATAGTTTAGTGAAATCTGGCTCTTCTGCCTCCGCCATTCTTTATGTGAGCAGTCACACAGCTGTCCAGACAAAAACTCCCTATCAGTATGCAATAATTAGTGATGAACTTTATGATTCTATCACAATAAATTAACCTTGTAGTTTAAATTTTTACCCGCCAACGTTTTTGCTAATTCACGTGATCTTGCATTCAATTTTCAATGATATCGATGCACGTGATGCCATTTTAGCAGTAAACACATACTGTTATCGATATGAAGCCCTAAATATAGTAATGAATATAATTCAAATTCTAAAAGGTACCCAGCATGGAAGAAAGTGAGGATCCATTGAGAAGACGGAGTCCAACATCTCTGACGGATAGATTGTTGTTAGGATTTGCACTTCTACTAGTTCCAATACTTTACATACTAGTAATCTACTCGCTACTAACTTTCGTTTGGAGTGCCACAATTTCTCCGCTAGGACTTAACTTGTTGCTCTTCCCAAGATTAGCATCATCTTCCTATGTCACAGGTAGTATATTATGATCGTGTTTACAGTAGCTCTGGAGTTGTAAACAAACAAGGAAATCCCTGAGTTTTTAATTGCAGTTGCAAACAATTTTACATAATCTTTTTTTTTTTCCCGAGCTAGATGCACTGCCCTTGCCTACCACCCCCAGCACCAAGGAGCAAGTGTGCTGGACAATTGAAAGGGGGGGAAAGAAATTTTACATAATCTCGTGCCCAGACCACTAGTTTTTTGTATGGGGGCCATGATGTAAAATGCTATCTGACATGCACTATATAGTGCTTGCATACAGTTGCGAAAACATTAATTGTAAATGTAAATCAGGCATTACGTATTTTTATCCATGTTTGAGTAAAAACGCTAGGACCATGTTCAGCACACGATATTAATTGAGACAGATGTATCAAGACCACAATATTTAATAACCTACTGAATCACAAAGCTTAGCACATCTTCTGATGTAACCTTTACTACTGTGTTCCAAAGACTACAATAAGAATAGTCAGAATTCCTTTATGATAAGCTTTGTTTTGAGGGTACTCACAATAAAAGGTTACGGTATGCGTTTGCAATATGCAGAGGAGGTATGTCAGACAATAAGTGTTTCCAAGAAGAATTTATATACTTTACTTTTTTATATAATTACGTAAACAAGCATTGTGAATATTATTGGGCACTCTTATACTCTTCCCTGATCACCTCTTGTCCTTTGTGTCATATAGTATGCTCTACATGACGATGACACCAATTGGGTGTGTTCACCAATTGGGTGTGTTCACCAATTGGGTGTGTTCACCAATTGGGTGTGTTCACCAATTGGGTGAGTTCACCAAGGGTGTATGTCCGCCAGTATTATCTACATGTGTAGGCAACCTCCCATAAGAAAAGCTTTTAGTTTTACTGATCATTTCTTGTGTGTATAAAACCGTATTGTGGTTCATGTTGGTGTCCTGGATCCTCTGCACCTTTGATAACCAGAAAAATCAACCTGCACATTATTTTTTTAAATCATAATTTTTTGAATGCTTTGTTCTTAGTCTAACAATTGATATCTGGATATCATCTTATTCACCTACTCAAGAGGAGCTCGTAAATCTTTGTTTAATTGCAGTGAAGGGTACAGAAGTGACAGGCATTTGTTTGTATCACATCAAAACAATAGTATGCAATCAATGTTACTTCACTAATTTTGCCTTTGTATGCAGTTAAGAAAGGTGTACTTACCCATATGCAGTAATCTACTCATGGTGGTGCAAATTTTAACTCCGTATGTCATTCTGCTCGTAAGTTATAACCATTTTAGTAAACACCTGTAATTTGTTTCCCCTACACTTTCTGTACAAATCAATCTTGCTACTTTGTATGGCTGTAACTCCCCAAAGTTATTGGGATATGAGGCTGAAACTTTGTCAGAGCATGTATTTGTCTAAGTAAATTATAAATATTTAATAAACAGGAATTTGAAATATGCACAGTTGTGCAGATATAAGTGATTGCTATATGTTACATACGTAATGCTGTCTTGTGTTACAGATGATACTCCAGTGTACTTCCTAGCCAGGAATGTAACCTTACTGATATTGTTTGCTGTGTTCCACACTGGGATGGCATCCAAGATGTACAAGAAACTATTTAAGCAACTAGGAATGATGCCATTCTGTAGGACATCCTATGTGTTGGTGACTTGTACTATAATACAGGTGAGTGTATGTGTTATCTATTGTACTGTGACACCTCTTTGATCAGGGGGACACCTTTGAGATCAAGAAATATGGCCTCTATCATGAGGTGGTCTTTTAGTTAGAGAGTAAGTAAGACTTTCTGTAGCTATGTTTGGAATACCCAGCACTTGACATGGTCACTATACTAAGGTGATCTTATTAAAAGGGTCATCACTAACTTGAGTGCTCACCATAAACTTAAATGGAAGCATCCATATATTTTCAGGTTACATTTTTATGGTTCCACATAAGTGTATAGTCTCGCGTTGCCAGACCAATACGCCAGGCGCTTATCAATATCCTGATTATAAGCACCGGCTGTAATTGGTCTGGTGACATTACGACCCATTACCAGTTCAGTAGCACAGCATATGGTGCGCAAGCAATTAGTATAAACGGCGCCCGTATTCGCAGGGTTTACTTCTGTTTGACAACGAAGGGCCACTGTTGCTAAGGAATTGTAGTGGTGAGTAGTGAATGTAACAACCTGTCACTTGTGTTAGCTGTGTTATATAGAATAGTCCCAACTCTAGCGTAATACAATATTAGGTATCTATGGAAACAGCTGCCGCCACGGCTATATTGCGCACGCCGCTACATTCCAGTAGAAATGGTAATGAGTCCTAATGTCACCAGATCAATTACAGCCGGCGCTTATAATCAGGATATCGATAAACGCTTGGCGTATTGGTCTGGCAACGCGAGACTAATAAGTGTACAGGCAGGCCTGTGTACATCCAAATTGACACTCATGATTTACAGAACTGAGACATAATACTGTGTACAGGACAGATAACCATGTACCATGTGTATGTTTAAATTTTCCACCTGGGTGAGCTTCTACACTTGTTGTACCTGGACACTCTCAAAGTATGATAGTGTAGAAAAACAATGCATGTGCATATACTCTTCCATTATAAATGAAGTTTTTTTTAAGTAGAGCTGAGCAATAGTACAACTATTACATCACTATTCATGACTGATAGTAGCTTTTACACCACAATAGCGATAGTATCACAATATCACTACTAGTTATCAAAGACACTCAACCTCACCATGAATAAACCAATTACACACCATGTATCTGTTTTTCTAATACTATATTGGTAAAATTTGTTATATATTACAGTTGTAAATCTTTGTTGTACATGCTCTACTGGACTTTCACAGTTACATACCTTATATCATGTTTAATTCTTTTTTACTAAGCACATATATGCATAAATTTAAAATTTATCAAAATAGTATGATTGCATACTATCATAATCACAATTGTTACTCACTATCACGATAATCGATAGATCACAACAAACACTCAGCTCTAGTTTTAAGGCCATGCATGGACAATTTTCTGTGTTTGCGACATTGTAAATAGTGTGACTGTTTTATTAGAAAGTATTTTGAGACTTCCCTAATTCCAGCCCAATTTCCTGACCAGATGGTGTATATACTTGGGGGAATTTCACAATGGTCAGATACTTTCCTTATTTCAAGGAGTGCATTGAGTCCTATGGACAAGGGAGCATGCAGCTCCATATACTACACGCAAAGTTCAAACATGGCATCTTATGTTATAGTGATGTATGTAAATTGGTTACATCATTCAACAGAGATACACATAATGGGTCACTACTCTATCGTCTTATGTGTAAACAATGAAGTTACCTCACTACGAAGACGATCAAAAGCTTGGTGGTGTAATGTCATTGGGAATTAGTAAAACACGGAATTGCGGAATAACGAAATAAGCAAAACTTATCTTTTGCAGATTGTACAAATAGTTGTATGCTCTATAGTAATTTTTATACTTTATTTATCTTGTAACAGCTCTGCATGGCGCACCACGGCAATGGATAGAACAGCAGCTGGCGAACATTAAATGGGACGAGCACACAACCAATCACCCTAGAACAATCTACCTTCGCTAACTTCACTTACCTACACTCTTGATTCAAACCTGAAGAATTTTGAAATCTATTTAAAGACACACACCACTGGACTTCCCGGTCGTATGCACATGAAGAGCAGCTAGTTTAACCTAAGAATAGAACTAGGTCTTGGCGTTTTGTAGCTATATCAACTAAGGAGTATAGATAAGTAAGTTTAGCGAAGGTAGGTCGTTCTAGGGTGGTTGGTTGTGTGCTCGCTTGTCCCATTCCAGCTGCTGATTAGCTATCCATCGCTGTGGCATGCCATGCAGAGTTATTGCAAGGTGTAAATAAAGTATGATTGTTATAGAGCATGTAACTATTTGTACAATCTGCAAAAGATAAGTTTTGCATATTTCATTATTCCGTATTCCGCGTTTTACTAATTCCCACAATGTCATTGTCCTATCACTACAGTGAATATAGAAGGGTATTCTGCTATGCCTGTACTGGCCTAATATAAGGGATATTGTAAAGGTAGCACACAACAGCCATGCATGACTGTTTGTAGAGTACATGCTCAGGGGCGGTTTTAGGGGGGTTTCTGGAGTTTCCAGAAACCCCCTCTGAAATAGCACGCACCCCTACGATTCGTCTGGGTGATAAAAGTTACAGAGAGTTATAACTGTATTACATTATGGCTCTTTTTCTATTGGCAAAACTTCATACTTTTACCTCTGAAATCACCTTCACAGCGTTAGCGACCTTTTTTTTTTTTTCTTTAACTTGCAGCTAGGCTGAAGTTGCAATTCCAGAGAACCAGAAACCTCCTCTGAAAATTTCTAGATCCGCCCCTGCATGCTCCCTTGTGATGTGTTACTTCTCTTCATTAAAGACCTCATATTTGTTTGAAGTCTTGTCTTTAGTACATGTACAAAGTTCATATTCTATGATGTAGGTTATCTCAATGTATTGGAGACCAATCCTCTCTTACTATTTGTGGAATATTGGTGATAGTGACCTGGTAGTGTTGTTGATGGGTATAGTACACTGTCTGGCATGGCTACAGATGGTCTGCTCTCTGTTCCATCTCGATCATCTTGAACTGTTCGGCATCAAACAGGTTTGAGACAACAACTGTTAACTTGTGCGTATGTGTGTAATGTACATACACACTCTGTTTTTGTTTAAAATGGCCACCTGCAGGAGAGGGGGAGGTGTATAATTATAGCCTCCATATATATACTTTTGATGAGGTTTTGAAACACACTTTAGGATATAGTCACTTATGAGGTGGTCTTATTACATCATGAAGTACACCTTCTACTTTACATTGAAATAATATTAGTGACATGGTTATGGGATATGTATTATGTTTTCAGCATGGCGCTAATTTCATGATTGGTTTAAATGTAAATCCCTTTGAAGCTTCTCTGTACCACATAGTAGATATTACATTGTTTCTTTGCTTATAGTAGTACATATTGAGCAGCGTACCACTTAGTAAATATTACATTGTTTCTTTGCTTATAGTAGTACATATTGAGCAGCTTAAAACCCCTGTACACAGACATTTTGGAGCTGTAAAGCAAGCCACTATAGCAAGTTGGTACATGGGTTTAACTATATACACCCTGTACATGTTGTGTAATCACAATTTGTGTGCTTAGTCCCTTTTATCTCATACATAGTGCTTCACATATTCTAATTGTTTCCTGCAGCTTTACTACATGCTGTGGCTCTCTCAAGATGAGCCAATCAAATTCAAGGCAGCTGAACAACAACGATTATTCAACAATGCTAGACACCCACTACTGATTGGTCCACTACTGGTGCTGTGGCTTGTACCAATCATGAGTGCTGATCGCTTACTAGTTGCCATTTTGCTTCCTGTCTACCAAATATGGGGAAATAGAGTAACCCAAGCAGACTGTGGCTATGTGAGAATACAGTATCAAAAGAAGGTCACGGAGCTTAGAACTGGAACAGTATTTCACCAATCTTAAATGCCACTCACATACATGCATGTGTTATCATGCCAACATGCCCCTAGGATATATGAATTGCCATGATGTAGTTCTTGTTTCTATTGTAGAACTGTAATCTTGTAAGTGTACGTCATTATACAAGTAGATACTGTACTACTATCAAAGACTTTGGTCCTGTTAACTTGCAAATCTCCATGTTTCTTGTCTGCAGTTATAAAATAACCAAATTTTCAGCCCTACAGTGTTATAGTAGAGGTTCCACTGTACATATTATGTTTCATACATTAGGTTTGTTTTTTTTCACATTTGGTTTCTGTACAAGTGCAAAAGAAGTTCCTGCTCCTGTTCCAATCAACAAGGGGGAGTGGCTGTTGTCCTGCATCAGCTGCACAGGAAGTGGTGACATCACATCCTGTTGGTCACCAGTACCACACATGCCATGCTCATTCCATCCCCAACTAAGTAACCTTCCATCAGCTAGAGAAGGAGAGCACACACACTGGAACACCTTGAACAATAATACCACATTAATAAGTCCACCTATGGGAGTGGCCTAGCCCAAGCCCCATGAATTTGAAGTACCTATGAAAGGGAAGTGACCTCACTATATTGAAGGCTTCAGCAAACCAACTGTTATCTACAGCAGTTGCTTTAAAATCACATTTGTGTTGGATTTTTGTAACTAGAACCACTGAGGAGACAGATTCTGCTTTTAATTGAACGGCCACACAGGTGTGGTCTGTACTATTATAAACACTATGCACAGATCTTGACATGGACTTTCAAGTTGCTGCCTGCTCAGTATCAAGCAATGTTGTTAGCTATACTAGTTTGGTCTCGTAAGATGCAACTGCTGAGCTCATTAACTAGATGGCCAGAAATTAATCTGTGAAGCAGTATGGAAGTACATGGTTACTATAATAGGAGTGGTCCTAACAAAGTGAACACTGAGTGATGGTATATAATATATTACCTTGCATACAGACGTCACGCTATACAGTAGTGGAAATAACTACAACTTTTTTTATCCTATTTGAAGTTTGGTTGCTGTAATAGAATATATTAGAACTTTTGGTCACCATTTTGATAATTTGAGAACAACTCTCCTACACATATTATGCAGGTGTATAGTGTTGCACCGATAATCAGATTGGTTATCAGAAAAAAACCATAATATATCTGCAGTGTTTTTTGTATATCGGTAAGCAGCAGATACAGACAATTATATATATATATATATATGCATTTAGAAATACATGCTTATATGCAACAAATGATGTTTACAAATGCGTTGAGCTGTATTACATTGTTTTTATTACTGCTTCAGTGTACTGTCGATCAGCTGTTGTAGCAATACTACTGCTAAAAACAAGCTAAACTGGTCCTTCACAATCAAATTTCTAGTACAAAATTGTTGTGCCATATCGGATCAGCTACGTTATCGGCTCGAAAAGGTTATCCAATATCGGCAAAACCTCATATCAGTGCAACACCACACATGTAACGCATTGAAGTTTCACTAGTTAGTAGTACATAGCAATTTCTTGAAGGGGGAATCCCTTCAATCCACTTATGGAAACAGCTTGCTTTTTGTAGGGCCACACATTTTTTCATAGCTTGGCTGTTAACTATGGCATCCAAAGCTTGCCACACACAGTGCTTCCTGTTTTGGTTATTTTTTGTCTTATTTCTATACTAGAAGAATAAGAGAAGAAGTACTTGACCGTACACTTGTTACTAGTACCGTAGTTGTATAACTCATTTTATGTTGTACCACTATACACACTGTTAGTTTTTGCATTGTAATATTACGTGAATGATCAGTTGTACAGTGGTTATTGGATGCACAGAAAACTAGGTACTGGAATTCATCTTGGACCTCTTTTTAGGTATGCCGAATTTTACCTCAGTCGGATTGATGTATTGTTTTATAGCAGTTTTTGCAAAGAGTGCAAAAAGATAAAACCAAATTCTATCTCTGGGGTGTGGACTGCCATACCAGACAGGCAACTCCACCATAAAAATTGGGTATTCAGATAAGAGATCATGCAGCTACATAATATTATGTGTGAAAGTCATGTTTTCTTTTTTACTGTCAATATACCCAAGTGTGGTGCACCAACTTCTAGGGCTGCAAACCGTGTGTCTTTATAGGATAAGTACATTACATACACACATAACATACTCACCTCCAACAGCCAGGTTATGTTCTGAGCCACAACACACCTACAAACAAAATAATTAGTCTAGAACTGTATAAAAGTGCTTACACTGACAATACATATGTGTGTTGTGTGTGTGTGTGTGTGTGTGTGCGTGTGTGTGTAAATATGCACATGTATTGACTATTGTCACTGTACAATTTCCTAATAACATTTCTTTTGTAGCACGCACCTGTTGTACACCAGTAAGGTGTGGTAGTTCACGTGGTTGCCAACAACAATGATGTCTAGCACTCTGACAGTAACCAGGTAACCCAAGTTGTCCATAGTCACATCTTCCCCACACCAGCACCTTGTGGTCACCTGCGTATGATAAAGTGTGGCTTGTTTGAGACTTATTGACACAATTACTATAATCTGGATGACTTAAAGAGGTGGCCACTAAGTGAGGTACATGAAATCTTATTAGCTATAACTGGTATATACATGTACAATAGTACAGAAAACAGTCCATTTATAAAAAAACTTGTAAGCGTTTAGTGCACTAGTGTTGTTATGTGGGAACTGTACATCTCTACAACAAAGCTTGCTAGAAAGCAAGATTGTGCAACTTGAATTATTGGCTAAAGGAAGTTCAGAGTGTCTGTTGGGGTTCCACTATTAGAGAAGGTTACACAACAGTGACTCACTAGTTTTAGCTACACAATGACTCCATCCACAGTACACTTCAGATACAGGTGGTAGGGTAGGCACTAGTTGGGGTAATAGTACACACTTCACCCAGTTACCATCATCAGTCATGATGTAACGTGCTGGATCATATGAGACATTGTCATTACTACTGCTTTGCTAAAATATCAACACCATACCAATTAAGAGTTCAATGAACATTAAGACGATACATCACACTATACGTGCATGTTCTATTAGAGGTATTGTACCTATACACAGCTAGATTGGCATAGCAGGCAGCTACATTATTCACTATTTATTAGCCAAATTTAAAGTTCTACTTACTACTGCAGTATGCCTGTCTCTGTGCTTCAAAGCCGGATTATAATGCAGACAATGAAAGCAATAAACAGTATTAAGCAGTGGTGCTTCTATTGGAGTAAAACACTTACTGGGTCATTAGTCACAGGAGCTACTGCACATTGACCGTGTACATTACACCCACAGGAATAGACATCACCAGTTGCTACGTACAAGACAAAAAGTGCACACATCACAAAGTAAGCAGACCCAAACACATCTACAGGTGTAAGATGTACTATATACTACATAAATTCATTGCTCAGACAACCTAATGCATTTTTTTGCATAATTAGCTAAAGTCAAAGTTTTTAACCATTAATCATGTACGTAGCTTACTGCCTTCAACACTGTAACTATTAATTTTCAGCTTAAGAATTGAGATACTCTAATAGAGCAGTCATTAGCTCAGTGCAAGTCTATGTCATAGAGAAAATAGCATGACAAAAATGTACAGCCCATGCATTAAGCTTCATGATCTCATTAATAAGACCACCTTATTATAGTCCATGTCACATAGGTAAGGTATTTAAAGATCTCAGGAAATCCAAGTTGGTAATCCAATAAATCCCAAAATACATACTAAATACGTACAATCAAAGTAAAGATAGCTCCCAATCATTGAAAACTCCACAACATTGCTAAGCACAAATTCAATCAATATTACGTTCAATTAATGACATCATTAATTATACAAAGAGAAATGGACAAGCTGAGAAGCATTACATCATAATTTCACAATACACCCTTCTACTGGGGTATAGCAGTATACAGATTATGAATTCTTGCTATGGTTAAATATTTATGATCTCAGGACCTAATGTCAAAACCCGGTAACACTTACTAGATACAATCAAAGTGTGGTAACTCCCAACTGCCACCATCTTGGGGAGCACATCTGAAGGTAATGACAACACTACAAGAAGGAGTAGTCACTAGGTAGGAAAAGAAACACACACATAACATACCAATAGTTGGGCTATTCACAATGTTGGTCTGCAGCTGTCCTAATCCAAGTGAACCTCTCTTAGCAGACCCCCAGCTGTACACCTTATGATTGGCTAAAATTTAAAAACCAAACACAATAACATATAGACATGCATCAATGTATAGAGACCAAGAATAAAACCACCATGAGATAAATATATACTGTAGCCTTGATCTCATTACAGAGGTAAAAAAGTAAACTTCAGCTGTATGTGTGACTTGTTCTGTGAAAAACTTAAGGCCACCATACCTATAAAGCTACATACTTGAATCAACACACTATAACACTACTATTCAATTCAAATCAACAGTTACATAAGTGGTTCAGTAACTCAGCTGACTGGCACTGCTGTGAGCTGTACAATAAGGGACAACCTGGGGATGGCTGGATGTTGTATTGCATCTGGTTTTTAGCTCATAATTTGCCCTATTTTATCTTGTCCTGTACCCTTTGTCCTTCCCACCACCCTCACCTAATTTCAGCTTAATATTCTACTGCATGAAAAGGCCATCTAAATTGGTTATATACCACTAGAAGGATGCACTGGAAGGTAAGAAATTGTAAAATGTGAGAAGATTTGGCACACTTAGCCGCAACTGAATACTTTACATAATAAGCACATTGGAAATTACTGCAGAGGTCAGGATATTCAAGTACACAAACAGCAGATAAGTAATCAAATGCATGAGTGTAACCAAAAGTTAAAGGTTGAAGAACACAATATCTCTTCAATACAGAACACTGAACATACCAGTAATCACTACAGAATGTCTCATTCCTGCACCAACTTCACTAACTGAGTGACCAGCAAACACCTGGAATGTAACTAGTAACACACTATTTACATGCAACAGAAGGGCTTATCAAGTACACGTTAATACTAGTACACAATTGTAAAATTTTTCAAGGGTCAAATATAAGTCAATTCAGTACATAAATCCTTTACAAATAATCGACTACCTGTTGTGGGATTCTCTCTGGCTTGTTGATGTGTCGCTGGATATGAGGTAGTCCCAGCTGGCCAAAACTGTTGGAACCCCATGTAAATGTTTCTCCGAGATCTGCATGACATGAACAACAACTGTAACTAACGCAATATATAATAGGTGGACAAAACATGGCACTGCTACACACAAATTAGCTGTAATAAACAATACACTACATACTGGTTATAGCAATAGTATGATTCCAGCCACACGAAACCTTAGTGATTGCTTGCTGCAATCCTGGAATAGATACTGGAATAGAAATATTGTTTAAATGTCCTATCCCCAATTGTCCATTTCCATTCCATCCACACACATAAAGCTCAGCCTTTTCTACAGTAAAAGCACAACCACTTTAGCATGTTAAACAGTTTACAGTTTAACATTTAACAATGGCACTTTTATCTCACTTGTTAACAACACAGTATGGCCACCACCTCCAGTGACCACAGCAATATCTTCTAATAGTTTATCATCAATACTACACTGACTTGGTACCAGTGTGTCCTCGTTGTGACTATTGCATAGCTGACCATAACTATTAGCACCCTGAAATATTTTGTGAAAAATTAGCGCCTGTTAATTTTCAAAAATAAGCGCCACAAACACCTACACAGTACAGCCGTAAGTCAAGCTAACAGCTTGCTATGTCAGAGAAGCCTAAGGAAAACTAAACAAAAGAAGTACAAAACAAACTCGTTACCCAACTAAGAAGGGTGATTTCTTTCAACTGGTTCTGCGAAGCCATAGTAGTGACGTCATATTGCGATTCTCCATTTCGCGCGCATCTTGGAGGTCATTTAACTTCGAAAAGGCGGGCAACCTTGCCCAGCCTAGAATATCAACCTTTTTGAAACTTTACAACCAGCAGTAAGTTGTTAGTTATTGTACTGAGTTTGTTCTTAGTGAGTTTGGTGTGCTTGTAAAAGATACGGTCTGCTTCATGGCAAAGTTTTGCGCTCCTTAGCAACTGCAAAACATTGCCATGGCACCACGCCTTTCATCGCAGCTACCTTTCCCGGCATCACCTTGAAAATTGTATAGGGTGATCGTATCGTTATTTATCTGCAGGTATGTCTATGGCAGCCACCATGCAGTTTTGCACGGATAGAAACGACGATGGACTCACGGACATTAACTGGCTACAGAATCTCAGTGTTGGGGCTAACATCCCTTTTGGAAATATACTACTCCCAATGGACGACAAGTCTCATGAGAAGGAATCTATCGTGTTATCCTCTGTACGGAATGACAGGCCGCCATTATCCTATGGGTGTCTCATAGCTCTAGCATTGTGTAGTAACCCACTGAGGAGGCTACACCTGCAGGAGATTTACCAGTGGATTGAGAGCAAGTTTCCTTACTACAGGTGTGGGGAGAAATCTAAAGCATGGAAGGTACGTATTGATGCATTTAAACTGAATCATCCAATGTAAGTGAGGTTCCACTGTAGAAAAATTGGGTTGTTATGGTGAGGTTGCAGGATTTCAACAGCTACATATTTGATACATTTCACAAGTTTTCTGCCTATAAGTTTAGTGTTGTGTGTATTGGCATGCTATGTATGTACATGTGTTCTCTGTTGTTGTCTATAGAATTCAATCAGGCATAACTTGTCCATAAGAAAGACAATGTTTGGTAGGCAAGCAGCTAGTCAGGTCACTCCAGTCAGCTATTGGGAGCTTCTTCCAGGCTGTGAGGCTGAATTGAGCAAGGCTGTACAAGTACTGAACTATATTGGTCCCCCTTTTGTTGAGGTCGGAACTGAGTTTTGTGTGTACTTGCCCCAGTTGGGTACTAGTCAATTACAGAAGTTTGTCACATCGTGTGTTACTCGTATGGCCACGAACAGTACAACTGACGTATTGGGTCTGGTGGCCAGATTACCTGTGTTATTGCAAAGTGCTGAGAAGGATCAAGTTAAGCTAATTCCAATGATGATTATTAATGTAGTGGAATTGAGTGGGGAGCGTAAGTGCAACCATCTTGATATTGTTTGTGTTAAGAGTTCAGAACCACGTCAACACTTGCTGCCGAAAATCTCTAAAATTCCACAACATTTGATAGAACACTCGTACTATGCTCCTCCACCAGACAATGAAAATGTTGTTGAATCTCCTGCTAGTGACAAAGATGATGACAATTTTACTGTGAAGAAAAGGTCTCGTAGATGTAGCGAATCAGATATACCATTCAGAATTAATAAGAGACCTAGGATTAGCAGACGTACTAACAAGAAACGGACAGCAAAGAGAGCTCTCTCCACAGAACTGGGCTATAAAGATGTAGAAAATGATCACATTTGCAACGGACAAGAAGAGACTCATTCAGTAGCAGAGATTGGAATAAAACTTGAAGATGAATCTGATTCAAGTGAACCAGACACACTTGTGCCATTATGTGTAACAAACCCAACCAGTTATGTGGATACCACTCCTAAAGGGTCAAGAGTTATTTACCAACAACCACACTCAGATGACTTAATCAAACGACGGAATAATGGAGGAAGAAAGAACGCCAACATTAGCAGCTATAAAGACACTAACACTAGTTTTGCTGTTGCCCCTGGCATAGTCAGTACTAAGATGCTCAGTGATGCAATGTTAACGCCAACTAAGATCCTAGAAGCAGCAGATGCTCTAATGCTCCTTTCATCACCAGATTTTCAAGGAATACCTTACAATTCACTGGATATTTCCACCAATTCCTCAACCTGTGATGTATCCATACCAAGCCCCCTAACACCATTCAAAGTTTCTCGACTTAACTCAACTGAAATATCAGGAAATACACCACCGTGTTTGCTTGCAAACATCGACTCTCCTACGGTCGATTTTTTTGTAGCTCCATCAATCTCAAGTACACCTCACAAAGGGACCCATCTACCACTACTAACTGTTAGCGGGTCTCCATCTTCTGCATCGTGGACCTCACTGTTGCAAAGTTTGACACCAGCTAAAGAAGACAGTTCCACATTTAACTCAGCAAGCGAAACGTTTGGCACTAGTTTACCAGTACAAGAAGATATTGAAACACAAGTAGTGGACTTAGAAGTAACTGGTGATGCTAATTGAAATGTCACTTAAATACTCTGTAGAATGCACTGCAATATTATCACTTATGTTTTGTAAAAATTTGTATAAACAATTGATGTGTACACAGTCAAACCATAGTTAAAACGCAATGCACAATACTGAATAATAACATGTTATAATTCAGACAATTTACAGTAAAAGGTCAGCTTTGCTGAAGAGCATATAAAAAACAAATTTTAAATTAAAAGCATGTACTGTCTTCTAATCACATTATCCTGAATGGGCTGCTCTTTGCTTCTAGCAATACTTCAAGCATACCTTTACTTTCTACGAAGTCTTTCTTTGAGGTCTTTGCTTCTAATTCTCGTCTGCAGCTCCTCAGAGGTGCTGCACATTGTCTGAAAACTGCATAGCTTGATTTAGATCTTGGTTCACGGATCCTACGTCGACCCTTCAACTCCATCTGTACCATCTCATCAATGGCCTTGACCATTTCACCAAAATCCTCTCCAGTCTTATTTTTCTCCACGGCTAGTCTGAAATCATCCTCTAAACTTTCCACAAGCTGGGCCAGTATTTTAATGGCGGCATCTTCAAGGGAATATTTGTCCTGAAGAAAAATGATATTATAGCAAATACTCTTACACACTGACAAGACATTTCTTGTGGTGACCTCATTAACAATCATTTGTAGTTTATCGAGAACCCCAGGAGGTGCAAAATCAGCTAGGGATTTCAATGCTTTACGAAACAGATACATGTTCTCAGAGTAAAACAACAGCATTCCTTTAATACAGTTGTTAAGAACCACAGCCTCAGCTTTTGTTGTTGGCTTCATAATCCGCAGCTTTTGACTTGTAATAGACATCTTTGAAAATGTGTCAGAAAGATCAATATTACATTTGGCCAAACTATCAAGCCCAACAGACTTTGTTGAAGTCTCGGGAGAAGTATACACCTCTACATCAGCAGTAAATTTGGGTAGCCACATCGAAATATCACTCTGCATCATCCATAGCCTCCTCTGCACTGGAATAAGCTCCTCAAAAAACGTAATACTTTCTTCCTCCTCTTCAATTAGTTCTTCCAATTCTTCTTCTCTTCTCATAATCTCTAGCATCAGTTGTTCAAGGTGTGGCTTACAATGGGTACATATATATAATAAGCAATACTTTGATGGTTTAACAGAGAAAGCTACGGTACCATTAATGCCCCATTTGGAGTCTCCTTCCTCATCAATGTAAATCAAAAGTTCTTCATGTACACACTTGGTACAGCAAAGTTTACTGCACACACGACAGTGTATTTTACGAGAAAGTTTTGAAAACGTTTTACTGCAGATGGTACAATCAGGCGTCTTTTCATACCTAAACCAGTGACGTGATTTCTGCCAATCAGGTACCTTGCCCACAACTTCAGTAAATGTCATCTTTATAAAATTATAATTACTACGAAATCCTTCTGTTAGTCGAAGGCACTCTTCAGCATACTCAATCCTTCTGTCATGTATACGGGCTGGATTAGGCTTGACATTTTGCTGTGCTTTCATTTTTACCTCATTTAAATGACTAACCCACTTGTCGCGATACATAAAAAGTGTTTCAGTATCATTCCTAATCTGACCAACCTTCTGAGACTCAGCACCAAAGCATAGAGCACAAACAGGATGCAGCCTCCCTGTTGGGTCAGGCACACCAATGTTAGATAACCTCTTCTGAAACTCTGTACATGGTCGACAAAATACGTTTCCACACATACGACAGTTCCTCTTTCGATCCATCATACCAAACTTCTTGTTACAAGTGCTGGTATTGGCACAATGTACTGCATCTGAAGCTTTCTTCCAGTGTGCCTTCGGCTTGTTTATGTCAAAAGGTTGTCCGCTTCTCTCATGCATGTTGATAAGATTCTGCAACTCATCAGCATTGGCATCATAGCTTGTCTGTCTGTCCAGTGATGACGTCATTGATGCAGTGAAGGAACTGTTTCTCTGCATAGCCATCTTGTACAGATTTTACTTTGTGTGAACCCAAATCATGAACACCAGCTAAATTCCTAATCCATCGTTCAATTGCAGCTATATACTTCACATTATCTACAGTTATAAATATCTTTAAGCATTACGGTGCACTTACAGTCGGAGCTCTGGTCGGATTTCAAACAGAAGTTTCCGTTGTGGTTTAATTAGAATTTTGATACCGCGCGAAAATATTAATGGACGGAATTCAGAGGCTTAGCACGTCTGATTTTCCAGCCTTATCCTCGCCGAACAGTGAGGCTCTGATGTCTAGACAAAGCCAGATACCTAGAGGGGAAGCAGAACTAGTGTATTCAGATTCTATCAGTGACTCTAGTGGCCAGCTGGCCCAGTCCCTACAAACTCAAGTCACTTCTTTATTCCCTACTGGTGCTAGTGGTAGCGGTGAGGAGTGTCTTAATTTACCAGACAGTGGTCTAACTGGCAACGAAGGACTGAGTAATTTTATTCAAACTCTGGCTCAGACCTTAGTTAATGCTGGTCTAGGAGGAATGCTAACAGTAAGTTGTTAGTGATTGGTGTGTGTGCACGAGCTGATTTATGTGAGGTTTGTTTGTCATGATGATTGTGGTGTTGTACTGAACTATAAACAGAGGGTAGGTGTAAATGGTGCAAAATTTGTAGCTTAACTCTGAAATCATCCTCTTAAATGAAACATTAATAATTTGTGAATAGACTTTATCGCTATGGCGTCACAGAGCACAAGAGGCTGCGTTATTTGGGAACAGGCACCTATGAAGAATTTGTTTTGATCCATCATATTTCACTCGTGAAGTAAGATACCGACCAGGTATGGATTTAAAGTAACAAAAGCCATTGTAAACGAGTGTTATCTCGAACTTTTTCCAGCATGCAATACAAATTGTTCATTGTGTTGTCTTGTAACCATACCTGTTGCTTAGACGTTGATATCTTTTTCCCTGGCTGAAATATGATCGATCAAAACAAGTTCTCCATTGGTGCCTGTACATTAGTCCCCCAAATAATGCGGCCATCTTGTGCTCGTGACATCATTGTGGATAAAGTCCATAACAAAAGTTTTACTGAATCAAAAATTTAAATGTTAGGAATGGATTTTATAGCTGATTTTGAGATTTTGAAAGAAACAGCAAAAGTCTTATATCATACATGAAATATTTACCAGCATTATATTATTACATGTGGGAAAATCACCACCATTGAAACCTTGAAAATATTCTCCCCTTAAAATACTGTACTATATTACTTGACATATTACTTGACTTAAGAACTAACCAACTAATTTTAGCCATCCCTCTGCTTTACCAGCATCCATTGGTCAGCAGATTGAATTGCAATGGGTTGGCATTTTCTATCTGTGTGTCCCAATTTTCTTTAACTTTAGAATACCGATGCTCTCTTGCAACTGGCTACATGGTGATCACCTCATACAGGTTCTAAAAGCTTTCTGTTTAACCCTCCAGTGTTTAGCTGGTAAAATCCAATAGATAAGTTACTACAATATGATTAAGTCAGTGAAGTCTGACCAGCAGTTAACAAAATCCCTGCCCTTACTCACTGTCATTATTTATTGATGCTTGCATTTACATAGGCACAATATGTAATCACTTTGTGAATAGGGCTTTGACTAAAGGCCAACATAGTAAGATTCCTAATTGTTTCCCGTCACCTTGAGAGCAATCAGGTAGTGAGGGGGAGTGGTTATTAACTAAAATTTAATTTATTTTGGTGAGCCTTCAAAATAACAATGCAATGTCCACCAACCAACTTGTTTCGAGCAACCAACTAGAGGACTGTGGTTTTTCATACGTATCACAAACAAATGGTTTGATTGCTGTTGTACATGTAAGATAACCGAGTGTTGTATTGAGGTTATCCGTTTATGTCATCTTAAGTTAGTAACAGTTACTAGACACCATGTTAAATCAATGGCATCCATGCGAGAAAATGAAACAGGATTGTGCACAATTACACTTGGGGGAAATTGCTACAATGAGTGAGTTACTTATATTTATAGCCAATTGAAGAACAGAAATAAAGGGACTGGGTTAACTCAGTGGTACAAGCCAGCAAGCAGCTTGAGTTCAATGGACCTGTTTCTTCCAGCTGCGAAGCGATATTACTAAGCAGCGAATATCGTAATCGTAACAAATACACCACAGCTTTCTTATTTTCACTAGCATTCTTCAGCTTGTAATTCACTCTTCCCTCACGCATTCATGAAGATAACTGGAAAATATTTAGTGTGGAATCAAAAGGACAACCTCTATTAGAGCTAGTATCTCGATCTTTAACGCAAAATTTATTTGTAATTTTTAAAATCTTAGTAGGCAAAGTGGCATGCAGGTGGGTAAGGAATTAATATCTAATAAGCAGATTGAGTAACATTATCATGAAACTACTTTGAGTGGTTGCAACAACCATGACCAAGTTCACTTCTTTGTGACTGCAATTGTAGTTTGGTGAAACCTCATTTAGTGTCACCTCTTTAATAAAACCACCTTGTTATAGTGGTCATGTCATGTAGGTCCCAGATATGTACTATATGATCAGACCACTTTCAGCAATTAAGGCCAATTTTTTGTGATCCCATATACCTTCTCCCTCCCCTCATACGTCTACCCCTATTAAGTTCTCAATTCTCGTTATCATCATACATTTCTCTACAGTATGTCTACTTGTACAACAATACATATAATAAATGCACATTGTAACACTATACTGTCATTACACATGTGGCTTACATGTAACAGACACCAAATGTTGCACCCTCTGATGGTGAAGAAGAGCCACTCTATGTCAATGCCAAACAATATCACAGAATTTTGAAGAGGAGACAGGCAAGGGCCAAGTTGGAGGCAGAGGGAAAGATACCCAAACAACGACAGGTAAGTATTATACATGTACGTACATACCACTTTACAAATGACCAGTTCTCTCAGATTTTTTTTTAACCCATGATTCTGTCAGAACAAGGCTTTAGCCATACAGTACAGTAGTATTTTGTATTTAGTGATCATAGAGATTTGCACTTTCTCACAAAAAAAGAACACACTGACCAGAAACCACCTCACAATACATTCTGGCAGCATTGGTCAAGCCTAAAAGTGCCTTCAGTATGATTCTGTATGACCTGAAACACTTCCAGTAAGTTGCTACATAAATTAGAGGTGCACCGATATGACTTTTAGCCAATATTCCGATAACCGATATAAAATAACATTATCAAGCCAATCAAAGCCGATCCAATATGGTAGCATGGACATTTTCTCTAACAATTTGTAGTAAGTAAGTGACAGAGTGGGACTGTAATCAATAGCCAACACTACATAATCCTGCACTGCTAGGATATTACTAGAGCATGAGTGCCCATAAATAGATGTTTATGTATATCTGTATCTGCTGCCTTTTTATGCATGTTACCGATCTGATACCGATATGAAAAAACAAGGCTGAGCCGATCCTATTATCGGTGCACCTCTAACAAAAATTTATTTATTTATTTTGTAATTTAGTGGAATTTTTTGCCAGCTACTTGACTATCTGCCTGACGATGTCTTCAGAGAAGTATAACTCGTTAACAGCTAAGGCCAGCTATAAGCTTGATTTTTTCACTGTTCGACATAGCTTCAGCCTTTTGGCATACCGCAGTACATCATTACATACAATGCATACTTACCTGTGTCCTCCTTTGTGTCTCACTTATCTTTATTGCAGAATGTTGATTCATGGTAGTGCCGCATGATTGCTTCCTTACGTTTGCAATGTCTGAGCTTTCCATTGTGACTAGATTGATTGCAGAGACCCTTCTAGTAGTGTTCTTCATTTGTAACGCCATGTAACAGGCTGAACATAGCTGAAAATGAAATGTAATGGCCACTTCACTTTTTTAGTAAGTAATAGTTGGGGCGCTTGTTCAGATGAAGACAATAAGCCTGGCGCCATTGGATGTAACTAATCACTGGACTGGAGTACTGGACCGGAACACTGGACTGGAGTACTGGATCAGAACACTGGACTGGACTGGACTGGACTACTGGACTGACATATTTTTGGTTTTTACACATTCTGAGGTTGGTTTTATTGAGTCCTGCTAGCCAAGGGCCTTTTGAAAACTTGCAGTCTGCTACTAAAATGATGAGTGTGAGGAGTGGAGTAAGTAAAAACTGACCTCTAGTGATTTCACCTCTATTTATTATGTTATTCTACAGTACATATACCTATACTCCTTGTCAGTATGCTGCAGGGAATGTGCTAGTTATGGTTAACCAACGATAAAGTCTTGGAGCTTGTACAATGCTAATGAATTTGGTCACATATTATAGTACACCAACCAGCACATGTAAGAAGCAGAAAAGCTCTACAGCTGTGTAATAATTTTGTATATTTCATGTAGGAACAAATTTAGCTACAATATGTTGTCTTAAGAAGGATAGGTTGTGTCCCAGGGGTCTGAGCTATGTACTTCAAGAATACAGTGTATCATAGGTAGCACAAATATAATAAAACGATTTTTGGTTAGCTCAGTATTGCTATTTATAGTACAATCTCCAAACCACAATACTAAGAAGTGTATAAATGCTGTATAGCATAACAAGTAGTGAGAAGTCAGTTTTTGCTTACCCCATTCTTCACACTCATCATTTTAGTAGCAGACTGCAAGTTTTCTGAAGGCCCTTAGCTTGCAAGACTCATAAAACCAACCTCAGAATGTGTAAAAACCAAAAATATGTCAGTCTAGTAGTCCAGTCCAGTGATTAGTTACACCCGGTGCCATTCTTTCTTCTGATGCAGTATGCACAGGTTCACCAGTCATAATAATGTTACCAAAAAGCAAGCAAATAAGTACAAGAGTCAATTAGGTATCAAAGAAGTGAACAAGGGAGGTTGTCTACGCCTGAAGAGACATATTCGTGGACTTTTAATCCCTACCGTTATACCGTAGAGTCGGGTTGTTAAGCGCATGTATCTATTAAGCTCATATTATTCGTTAAGCTCATACACATTTCTTGTAACTAACCATGGATGATAAGCGCACATGGAAAAATGCGACAATAGAGCTACACACAGCAAGAGACTGCAAGAAAAGCTGTGAAAGTACTGAAAATGAATGTCTCCTCAAGCGGTTACGCTTCCCTTGAGGTCTCTCTTTGCTATGTATACAGCAAATCAGCCATCTGGATTGTGATAATCTTGTTCATTACGAAGGATTTCAGCCAGTAATGGGGTCAAACATTCTTACAAACTGGCGATGACCAGAACAAACTATTAACTAATGTATTACAATGTAGTGATTCCGTGTTACACTCATCATAATTATGTATTAGGCGTATGCGCCTAACAGACAGTATGATTTTTGCAAAAGTTTTCTCCAAAAATTATAAGCGCATGTGCTTAACAACTCGACTTTATGGTAGAGTGAATTAGGTCCACTGGTCCACTAGTGTATCTGCAAAGTGTAGATGACCTCCCTTGTTTCACTACCTTCTATTTCTTTTTGATCCCTAATTGAATTAGCATTCCTAATTTTTCCTTATATACTTTGTTATAAGAGATCTGTGAACTTTTATTGAAGAAATGTTACAAGTGTACAGTAGTACTGTTAGTAAGGTCCTCTCCAAAAATGACAGGACCACCAAAAATGCTGCCTCTAAAAAGCATCACAGAAGTATCGCATGTGACAAAAATCACCTTTATGGAGTAGTCTTAGTCCATCTAACGTTAAATCCAACATTAAATGTTGACCTGCTTGCCTGACCACAGTCGCAAGGCTTGAGGCCAAACTATGAAGCAATACTTAGCCACCATTTCATGCCACAATAACTAGACCACTTGTGACATATGTCTTTTCAGGAATCATAGGGATTTTCCCACATAGCTACCAATATTCGTATCTCTTGTTTATTGCTGGAACACTACTATTTAATAATTTTTAATTGGCTAATAATAATTTAGTGAATGTACAATAGTTGACCATAACTGTTGTAATTTCATGTGCAGCTTTACTTATCAAGGGAAGTTTTAATTGTAGCCTCTCGCTTTTGTTGGCCTTTTGCATGAAGTTTTATCCCCTATCATACACATGTGACACACAGATTCTATGCTGTTTCCCATGCTCCAGCTCCAGCCCATTTTCTTAATTTCAGTTGTTGTAGTATAGTAAAAATAATATCCTCTGAAGTTTAGCTGTTAATGAGGTATTTAAGATGTAATCCAGTTCAGGTGAGCTTGTCCTACCTCCTTCTACTTTACAGTTGTAGCACTAAAATAAGCAGTAGGAAGGTTATGAAGGTACACACTAGGCAATACGTATTATACAGACATCATCATGTATTGTTTTACTTGCAGTACTGAATGCTAATAAGGTGCTACATCAACTGACAATCTCTGGCAAGCAAAAGTATGTTGCTTCTTATTAATCTGGCACTGCCCACCCCTTCACTGTTACAAAAAGAGTCTGGTGACTCTAGTATATGGTACTTGTGCTGCTACCACTATAGTGGTAGAGCCAGTCAAATCACAGTATTGTTTATGAGTTATGATTCTATGACACTTTTGCGCACTGTGATGTTTTCTTGAGATAGAATGGGCAAGCAAACTTATCGTTGTCAGTGTTGTGCGCTACTGAGTGACTTGTTGGATTGTTTTTGTATCTTGTGCTTTTGTAGGTGATAGTGTAGACATTTACCTTTTGTACTACCTTACTCTTTGTGGTTAAACAAATAAAAGTAAAATAATAAAGACAGTAGTTACTTATGCCATTTGGTTTTGTTAACCTACATGTATAACAGACATTGTTACAGTTGCAATTTATTTTCCTATTTCTTACAGAAATTCCTGTACTCTTCCCGGCACAACCACGCCCTCAGGCGATCCAGAGAAGGTAGTGGACGATTTGTGGGAGGACCAATCGATGCTGCAACACTAGAAGAAGACGAAGAAGCATCTCACATGTCAGAGACTCTAGCTACCATCCAACCTGACCCCAACAACCTTACCACTGCCAACCTCCACAATCAGCCACCAATTTCAACTCCTAAGGAAGTTCACAATAGCACAGACCACAGCATAAGTAATGGAATATTGGATTCTTCTCATGATAGAGAACTTGTAGCCACTAGTAGTGATAATAGGGAGACTGTGATAGCCAGTACTACTGCCAATAGCTAGCAGCTTACATTTTTTTGTAACACATTTATTCATCAATTTACTATTTGAAGCATGATGTTAACTTATAACTTGGGAGTTGTGTATAAATAAAACGTGTATGTGTTACGTATGCACCTGTGTATCGTCACGCTCTCGTGCCAGACCCCAGTGGGTGGGACGAGACTACGCTCACTACTGAATTAAGGTGTGCATTGGTTCGAATTAACGCACACGGCCTGTATTAATTAAATTAGGCTTTGAATTCAAAATTTCATTGGCAAAATGAAAACATCGCTACGGTTCGAGTACACTCCTCAAGCTGCGGAAAAGGTTAAACGACGACGGCGTAAGAGAGTTAAGAGTCCGGAACAACCCGCTGTGGAGATCGTCAACATGGACGGGCAGGAGAACCCTCCCGTAGCCAAATGGGTACGTGCATGTTGTAGTAGCTCGTTATTATCGTGGTAGTGTCAAGAACAGTGAGTAAATAGTTAGATCGCTTTTAAAGCAACAAAAGAAAACATCTACGCTACAACAATGGACTCTATCACGCTTTATCACTCCTGGTACACCATGTTTAAGTCTAAGTCCTTGAAATTAGGTTAGGTAATCCTAAGGCTGCAGCACATGTTGCTGCAGACCTTCAGTGCTGGTCACTGTAAAGCATTAATACAATACATACTTTAGGATTAAGGAAGAAAATCCATCCCTCCTGGAGGAGACTGAGTGTGGCCCCGACTAGACATTGGGTGACCTGCAGTTCGATTCCTGGGGTTGGAGGGATTTTTTTTCCTTACTTTGGCCCCTTTTCTGTTACACCTTTTCTGCTATAAGTCACTAAGTCTAAGTCCTTGAAATTAGGTTAGGTAATCCTAAGGCTGCAGTACATGTTGCTGCTGACCTTCAGTGCTGGTCACTGTAAAGCATTAATACAATACAATACAATGCTATAGATGGACAGCATATATGCATAATGACGTAGAATGCCAACTGAACTGACCATGCATTACATGAAAGATCGAGGGAGCTTGCAAAAACAAAACACAAGTGGTTAGAACTCCAGATGGTGTTCAATGGGCAGACAAACTTTTTGCCATTTCTGGCCACTTTGATCATAGATATTCAAGTAATGCACCTATCAATGTTAAGTCCCACTACCCCCCTCCCGGGATTAGTGGGGGATTTTGGCCTGATTTGATCTGAAATTCTGCCCCACTAGTGGGATATTTGATCGTTCGAAATTTTTGGCATTTGTTAAACCGCAAGCTACATAAGAATTAAACTGTTTCCTAAAGTGTATTGCAGTCATACTACGTGGGGATTTGACCACTAGTCATGTCCCCATGGGTGGAGTATTTGATTTTTCAAAAAGTCAAATCCCCACCCATTTCCCCTTTATGCCCAGGAGGGGGGAGGTGGGGGATAATATTGATAGGTGCATAATAGCTTTACAGTGCAGGCATGGTACAATTACAGTAGGTTTGATGTTCTATTAGCTCAAACCAATTACTTGTTTACACCCCCCAAGAAAATCCATTTCCCACCCACATGCAGATTCTCTTCTGGCATGGTCATTCATTATTAGTGAACATTTTATTCATTATTATCCAAAGATTAGCCATTATGCGTATTATAAATATCAGATATACAGTACAAGTGTGATAGTTATTTGATGGACTAATAGCAGCATCTCTGACCTTAGTGATGTAATTTTGTCTCACGGGCTCAATAAGGTTATTAAAATTTAGCATCCTAATCCCGTGTGTCATACTGACTCATACAGTAAGGTTTTCAATGTCGGATATCATGTTTTAGCTTGCTTAGCATTTTTGTTCCTCACTGTAGACAAATCTTGATCTAGTTTACCATTGTGATGTACTTTTACTGTGATGTACTTTTACTGTGATGACGTATCTTGTTTATTATCAGCCCAAGGCTCTTAATATTTCAATAAAACATTTGTGACTATGTCAGGAAGAAACCATGTAGTTTGTACTGTATTTTGAATCGATTTTGCTGCATCATTGTTATCTACAGTGTCCAAGGAATCAAGTTTTAGCTTATTATGTTGAAATTATAGCAGTAGACAGTGAGTAGAAATCTATTTGTATAGTAAGTATAGTGAAAGTTTTCCATGAATTAGCAAATCCGGTATTATATCACTTGCACAAACAAGTAGAAAGGTATTTCAAGAAATTACGACAATTGTTTGTTTTTCCCTATAAAGTTGACTAATGCATGTAACACATGTATACAGTAGACCCTCAGTTATCCAACCTCGTTTACCTGTACCCTAGAATTAGAACAGAGTTTTATGTATGACTGAGCAATTCACTTATAAATCTCAATACTTTTACCATTGCCTGAGACCATTGGGATTCAGATACGTAAATGTACTCACAAGTAGAGCTGAGCGATACTACCATTTTAGTATCACAATCGATACTAAAGCCACTATTCATGATACTGAATATAGTTCACAATACTTACAAAATAAATATAGCTGGTGCTACATAGTGTATTGCTCACCATTCCTACAGGAAGTCCTTCTAAATAATGGTCTACCCTCTATGCAACCTTAACCTGTAGAGTTAGCTTGTACACTGCAAGGTAAAGATCGTACATAAACATCAGTGAAACCCTGTAAAAAGTAGGGTCTTCACGATTCCTTGGTCCCTGGGTCGACTCTTTTACCTTCCCTTTTTGGACTAGTATCAGCTCAGCATGGACTCTGTGTCACAGAGTTTAGTCACCTTATATTGTATGCCATGCCGGCTGTCCCATTCAGTTTTGACATTCAGACATGATCATACCCTTATCTTACATGTATGTATTTGATTCCTTAAAGGAGATTTCAGGTGCTAATTCATGTTTATCACGTGTATGCACATAATCTACTGTATTGGTTCTACTGTTTAGGTGTCACCTCAGTTTGATATGCATTCACAGACTCCTGTGGAACAGTGGAAGAAGAAACCACGTCGAGTTAAGGTATCTGACATATTCATTCCAAAGGCACAGACCACTGGTATTAGAGAGAAGAGACCACTAAAGGTTGTACAGAACTTGAAATTTCATGGTGAAGGGACTTGTACTTCTAGTCGTAGCTGTCCAAGTACATTCCACAGTCAGACAGGTGGAGTGTCAGCACCAAAATCTAAGGGACAGGTTTGTACTGATAAAGTAGAAAACCATGTTGAACCTCCGGCAGTAGAGGAGTCATTTTCTTCAGACTTGGTTTTTAGTGACAGTCAACAGCGTCCAATGGTTGATGAGTTGTCAGTGTTTAGACCAGCTTGTGCCAGTACTCCTTGTGCAAAGAAGGTCCAGATCCAAAGCACATCAACAACACACACTAGACCTTGTAATTTATACCACATGATTTCAGATCCATCTCCTAATGTGTTCAGATGGTGCGACGATGTTTTTGTATCAAAAACTGAGAAACAAGATATGGCAAAAATAAGCCAGTCCAAATCTCTCACAAACTGCCAGCCACAAACAAAAGATGTTGACACACTTCAAGCATCCATGGAGAAGTTGTCATTTGAAGAACACAGTCTACCTGATGAAAGGGATGAGAAGAATATCACTGAGGATGGTTCTTTATCAGTATTAGCATGTGATACACCAATACATGATGGTGACTATGTGATGCCCTACTCCAGGGTGGATACTTGATGACCAGCAGTGACAATTATGTGATCTTCAAGCAATTAGAGCAATAATAATAAATTTGATTTTTTATGTGATTTCATACCTCTCAATGTACATGTGAATTTGACTATAATCAATGTTAAATATTTTTCTTCAGTATAAAAGAGTTTGTTTATCCTCTGGGAATATTGATCAGCCAGTACTATACGTAATGGTTGATAAGCAGGAGGAATGCAACAATACGCATAATTATATATCACATTAGTCAATTGTCTGTTCTACAGCTAAATTGAGTTTGAAGCACGTGCACTGGGTGTTTATATCTTGTGTCAAAATTTCAGCTTGGTATCTTGAAAGGTACTAACTTTTAATAGTAATGTATTGAGTTCTGTGAGTGATTGAGTGTGACAAATCGAATCACTTTGTTTACAAATAATTTCATTCCCACTGTCTAAAAATTATATACAGACTTCTGATAGTTAATTATAAATCAAGTGTTCCTGGTCCTTTACTTCGATTAAATACAGTGGAACCTGTCAATAATGGTCACCTTGGGACCAGATATATCTGGCCTTTATATACAGGTGGCTGTTATAGAAAAAAATCTACAAGGTGGTCACTGGTCAGCAGCATTTAGTGGCTATGACCGTTATAAATGAGTAAGAGGCTTGCGCCAACCACAACTCAGTAATGGCTTGAGTACAGAAAGGACAGGGTGAGCTTGTTATGAATGTTGGTTATATAGCTATTGAATACGTTTAAGCAATGAAGCCTGATTGATTATAATATACAAAAGGTAGCAACTGCTATACAAAGGAGAAAGTTATGTATACAGTGATTCATAGGTGAATTCTTGGTTGGCCGTTATACGCTTTAGACAGGTGACCGCTTATAATGCAGACCACAATGCATACATTTGTATGGGTACCTTGTGACCCTGGCCATTATGCAAAGGTGACCGTTTAATCCAGGTGACCATAACACAGGTTCCACTGCACTGCAACAACTATCATTGTCTAAATACTTAGTTTTAACCATTCCATCACCTGAACAAATCACCCCATTTGTTGGTGTCCCATGCATTGTGAAATCACTACTGATCATAGTCTGATAAAATCATCCATATTCGATCTCCTAGCAGAAAGAAGCTTTGGATGTAAAACATCATAGCAAAGAAGGTTTAATATAGTAGCTTTATCCAAATGTATGTGCAAAAATAAAAATTAAATAAATTGCTGAAATTTTTAATTGAGTTTTTCTGCAACTTTTGCATGTGCATAAAAGGATGCATGATTTTCCAAAATTGGATCACATTATTTATTTTTGCATTGTGGTAGTGGCTTTACAATGTAATCAGGAGGTATCGTTGCGTCCCAGTGTAGCCAGACAGTTGCAATTGTACTCATTATGCTTGTGCAAAACATGGCATATCCTATTATGCAGGGGCAGTTGGTTCTAGAAAAATTACTCCAACTTTAGGGTAGGGGTGGGGTCCATACAGTGGTATTTGGAATTAGAACCTACTATATAGATTATTTTAGTTAACTACGAGTGAAAATTGCCATTCTAAGCATATCCACAAAGATTTAATACCTTATTGAGCAGTTACAGAAGTTATGAAATCAAGAACGATAAAAATGAAGCAGTTTGGATTATTTTGTGTGGTGGAGAGTAATTTGATCACTATTAATAAACCATCCAAGTACTTAAATATGTTAATTTTAGGATAAAAGTTCCTTAAGCGTTTTTTTTTGTTTTTTTTTTATCTCAAAAAAAAGCTGACTGGTTTCCTGGAACCGGTGAAACCCCCTTAGAACCGCACCAGTTATTATGCATTTTCAGTGCAATTATACACGTAGCTAGCCTAGACCATGGGCCATGGCCACTAATATACTGTACCATTGTATATATGTAGCTACCTGGCAAGTGGCTGATTGTCTTTCACTCAATATTAAACAAAACTATAAAGTGTATGTAATGAGACAATCATTTACATGTGTGATTTATATGTTTACGTCATTGCGTCCATGTATGTAAGAGTTCCTCTTTCACAATACTTTTACCTGTAAAAATGATTTATTTCCAAACATACAGTTTAGTTTAAAACCTTACAATTTTTCCAGTTCCTTTTTAATTTGTTCAGTTACTGCTGTGAGTTGTTTGATTTCCTTAAGTGTTTTCAGCAATCCATTCCAAGTTTTCGGTTTGACACCCTCATCTGTACTCAACCAATGGTTGAACATCTGCACACATGACCTCTCTGGATCATTTGGGTGTTGTTGTCTTAATATTTCTATTCTAGGCAACTCCAACTTCAGGAAATAAGCCACTGTGTCCCACTGTGGTGCAATTCTTGGGACCACCACTTTGATCAATGCAAACATTTCAGGTTCTGTATATATATGTATATACAGAGTAACAGAATTGTTATGTACATAAAAGTAAATCAGGGGTAGATCTGGGAGGGTTTCATGGAACTCCCCTATGACTACTTATTGGCTGAAAACTAAAAGTGAAACCAAAACCAATTTACAACTATAAAGTCAATGTGAACAACCTTTATCAGCCAAACCAGTAATTTGTTCAAAACCACACAAGCTTCTATAGTGTATTACTCATGTAAAATGATAATTATTGGAAATTATCACACAATATCATGTACTGCAAACACACTAAAGTTAATTACCTTTGTCAAGTAGTGCAGTTGTAGTGGATGACATTGTTTCTGGGTGTCCTATATAAAAATAAACAACTTTTTTACAACTGAAGTTTACTAGTTGTAGCTGAATTCAAACACAATTAAGTGTGTCAGTACAGAAACACATGGCACCATAGTTGAGGTTACACTGTACCTTACTACAGACTATACTGAAATGTACAGCTAATCAAGGATGTATAAGAGTGTTATAACATTCTACGAATCATATAACCTGTATTGTGCACTTAAAGCTCCGCATAGTATGTCTACCATAGAGATGTCCCTCATTACGTGAAAGTTTGCTGAATTGAGCTAAATTTTGTTAAGCCTCTCGTCATAATATTTTCAAATTAAAAAGAAAAGAGTTTTCATTTGTACACAGAGTATTGCGGATGAATGTATACTGTAATAGGTTACCTTTAGTTGGTGTAACAGATGGCACAAAAAGTAGAGAGTAGTACTCTGCAGGAATTTTAGTAGCCTTAGGTCTTTCATAACAAATCAGTGTCTTTCTTTGATGGATATTGAGGACGACATGTGGTGGACATTTCTCATGTTCCAGTGGACACTGTAAACAAGTCACTGGAGCTGCTGCTGATGGCATACAAGCTTTGCTGATCTCTGAGATAAAAGACTCCAAACAAATTAGCAACTCTCTGCGTTGTTGAAGGAGTAGAGGCAACTGGTCAGTGGTTGGCTGCTCATCTTGAATTGTGATAAAACATTCAATTGAAGACTGAGACAACTGCAGTTGAAATTGTTGCCATTCTCCACTTTCAAAACAGAAGTATGACACACCTCTGTAGATTCTATATAATTAAAATTATAATTTTTGGTTAATGTTTACACTATAAAAGTTACCCTTGCAGTACTTAATTATCATAGTTAAATAAAATATACTCACCGGTTAATGAGATGACCATTCTGACAACACCAGTAGATGGTTTTCACTACCAACTGGTTGAAAATACTCTCTGGTACAAATCTGTCTGCAAAGTAGTAGGCAACACAGATGTCTCTATCCTTAGGGCAATATGTGGCTTTGTCATCATACACCAGGAGGGACGGCACCATAAACACCCTTCCTTTCTTTGGAGCAATAAATTCACGAGGAAACTTTGTACCTGAAGGTACCTCAGCAGCAAGGTTGAACTTATCCAACAAGCCCAACAAAACACCTTTATCCTTTGATCGGTTGGATTGTTCCAGCATGTAATCAAGTAGTGGCTCTCCAAGAAGGGCATACCTGTTGTATCGCTCATAAGACTGCTGGAGCTCTGCAGTGTCAGGACTATAGTCGCTTGTTGAGACAACTGTGCAAACAAGATCTGACACCTCCTGAGGGGATATGAAGACTTCACTTCTCAAGGAAGAAATCTCAGGATAATGAAGCAGGATTCCCTTGTTGGTAAAATAGCAAAGAAGGGCATCAACCTCTTTCTCTCCTTCAATACCAGCCACTTTAGCAAAATCAGTAGCTTCTGCCAACGTGAGCCTCACTTCTGTCTGACTTTTTTCTAGTATCTTTCCCTCAAAATTGAGATAAACAATTGGCCTCACAGTATTAATCACCCATTCAGCAGCTTTCAAAATAGTAGCCCTCAGATGATCAACAACCTCTGGATCAGGATTGCTGTTACCGACAAAGTGGAAAGCTTCTTTCACAGATCGTGGTAAGTGTTCCAAGAAAGGCTTACCATCAAACAGCTGGTAAATCATCTTGGCAATGTACTGTTGCTCTTCAATGGATAGATCTTCAGCATGTGCTCCAACCATCAAAATTGTAGGGACACGAGGAGAAATTGCTCCTTTTGGTGCCTTCTGACCACGACTGTACACAGAGTGCAGTAGAAGCTCAATGGTCTCAATATTGCTTTGCATTCCTCTGGTTTTGATTTTTTCCCCAAACCTCCCAAATCGTTGTCGACTAATCACTGAATCATGCAGATGTTTTGAAGCATCAAACACCAACAAAGCTGTATCTTCAATGGCCAAGAACAGGAAGTGTATTTCATAATACACTTCCTGTCCACCAATATCAAAGACAATGATTCTGATCATGCCATCTTTGGGGACTGCTTCACTAGCTGCTGTGGCTTTGGCTGCATCAATGACTTCTTGTGGAATTGGCTCTGCTGGTGTTGAGGTGTGTTCTATTGATATCAGAGACATGGTGGACTTGACTTCACTTCTGTGTTGTTTGGGTATCTCGGATATTCGAAAAGTAGCAGTGATTGTATGCCATTTAGAAGAAGCCAGCTGGCGGTCAACACTGCAGGAATTGACAGATGCTCCCACTGTAGATGACTGGTTATGTTGGAAGGGTTTGTTTAAAAGAGTGTTAATTGTAGTTGTTTTACCGGCCCCTTCAGCTCCCAAAGTGACGAGTTTGAATTGATTAGAAGATCTAGCACCTCTCTTTAGTGCTTCTTGATAGCATTTCACGACAGTAATATCAACTGACTCTTGTCCAGTTGGCACAGTACTACCTATATTGACCAATAAATGTTTCATAATTGTCATATTATTATCTCCTAAAAAGTAAAATTTACAATAAGGAATATAGGGATAACTGAAATAAAGAAGAAGGGATCGCTGGTGTAATCAACAAGGTTCATGGTTATGCCACAAAAATTTATTTTGACTTTACTGCATGACACTAGCAAATGGGTCAAAGTAAGGATTTGTGATGTAACCCTGTCCTTGCCACTGATCTCTTTTTGCTTCATGCATGGGTTTTTTTTCAGTGATCCCTATTCCAAATTTTATATATCTAGTTTAGCTGTGTACTTTTAAAAGATTACAGTAACTTGTTAGACATCATAGTAATATTATAGACTTTGATACCAATGTGCTACATAATCACTGATACAGTTCCTGATAAACATACGTAAGTCAAGCATATGGTGATTGCACATGGTACACTCTACCATTGCCATAAAATTAATGATATACATTCATTACCACACTACACACTATATTATAGTCTGTTTGTGTTCACCTGAGCCCTCGTTTCTTGCTAATAACTTTTGTTACATGGCCAAAACATTTAGTAGGGCTGTGAAGCCCATTAAACGACAGAACTAATAGTCAAAAAAGTGCTTTGATATGGGCAAGAACAAGTGAGTTATGAGGCTTTAAATCCCATACATTTAGTATCGACGATT
The DNA here is from genome assembly GCF_963678975.1 of Dysidea avara. Taxonomy (NCBI): domain Eukaryota; kingdom Metazoa; phylum Porifera; class Demospongiae; order Dictyoceratida; family Dysideidae; genus Dysidea; species Dysidea avara. The sequence goes on from NC_089278.1 coordinate 34,821,382, forward strand.
CAGACATGCAAACATGTCTACAACATGAAAACATGCTTGTTCCAGTACAAAACCATAGGGAATGAAAATGTGTTCACCTTTTTGATATTACTACATTTGACGGGACTCAAGTGAATGCGTACCAACTATAATATGCTACATAAAGTAGTATACTTTACAGCATAGTTCTAAGAATATTTCATATGTGACCCACTGAGCGAAAACCGGTGGTTTTCGCAAAATTCTACTTTGTATTGAAATACACTGGGTAAAAATACATGTGTTACATGAAAAATTTACTCACACTTTAATCGCATTTGTACGCACTGAAATTAAGCTCAAATCAATAAAAACCTATATATACACCGATGGATTTGCCTGTTAACGGAGAGTAAGAAAATCTTTGTTTTGTGTTCACACAGCAAAGAATACGGACGCTTATTTACAATGCAGTAAAAACAGCATTCACTGCTGTAATTTCTTAGTTGAAATGGCCCTCCTCTTTGTCAACACAGAGGAGTACAGGGAAAGCACTACACGTTGATTGATTTGCCAGTTCATGGTGCACAGATTGAGCCAAGTCTTATCTTTGTAGCTTGTTTCAATCGTAAGTTATGATCAATTATCTAAGCATCTGTAATTTATTTCCCGTATTGTTGCTGTACAAATAGAGTTTATAACTGTTCCAACTGTCAAACGCTATAACTCCAAGACCATTCATCACAAAAGGCTGAAATTTTGGCTGTCCACTCTTTTGCTACTATAAACAAGTACACAGAATTTTCAACTAGAGTAGGGACCATAGTACACCGATAAAAAGTACTGAAACAAGCTGGAGTAGTGCACGATATCAAATCACAGTAAAACAATAAGAAGTGTTATATCCCTACTGTGCATTTCCATTATGGTATCTTTAGCACAGTAGGGATATATATAACACCTCTTATTGTTTTACTGTGATTTAATATTGTGCACTACTCCAGCTTGTTTCGGTACTTTTATTGATGTGCGGTCCCTACTCTAGTAGAAAATTCCTAATTTTTCTGTGTACTTGTTTGTTAACTTTTTTTTGTAAATAATTACTATGACTGGTGAACCCACTCATACCACATCTGAAATGGCACCGCGTGCCCCAATTATCATCTGAAAAGTGAAGTATCCATTATGCTTCATTGTCAGCTATGTTCAACCCGTTACACAGCATTGTGGATCAAGAATTGTTCGAAAAGCACCTCTGCAATCCATGCATTTCAAAAGGAAGAAATGGTGCTGTGTGCCCCAGTTATATTAATTATCGTTTGAAAAGTGAAGTATCCATATGCTTCATTGTCGGCTATGCTTAACCCGTTGCACAGCAGTACGAATCAAGAACTGTTCGAAAAGCACCTCTGCAATCAAAATAGCCACTATGAAAAATACAGACGATTTCTGTTACGAAGGAAAGCCATTACGTGCTACCGCCAAATCAACACTTTTCACTATCAGCCTAGCAAAGATGAATGGGACACAAAGGAGGACACTGGTATATCCATGAAAAATGCACTGTATGTACTGCGGTATGCCAAAAAGCACCTCTCGGGCCGAAGCAACATCAAACAGTGAAAAATCAAGCCAGAATCCTTAGCCGCTACTGAGTTACGCTTGTCTGAAGGCATCAGTCAGTTACTCATTCAGTAGATAATTCCGTTATCCGTAGCAACTTGTTGAAACTGTTTCGGGTCGATCTGAAAGCTTTTTTGGGCTTAGTTTTACCTAACCAATACTGCCTCATTGTCGTCAGGGAAAATTGAGGCTGGTTTTTGGGTGATGTTATTTCGTGGGCCACGCCTACTCCTTTGTTGTCCCTACTATACAGTACTATTGTACTGTATGATTACAGAGATACAATAAAATGGAATTTGAGGAATGTACAAAAACGGCTGGTTTTTGCTCAGCCATGTACATGTTGTAAAGGGAAGAGGCTACTATCAAACATTATTATTGTTCATCTGTGCCAGATTAGATATATTAAAAAAAAAAAAAAACTAGAGACAAGTAATAACTTGATAATGTACTACTAACCCAGAAATGTATCCAACATGGATCAACAGCTACAAATCAGTCAGACCTCTATGATCACAAAACAGGCACTATAGAGAAGGTGATGATGATTTAGAGGTGATTTAGTAGACGATGTATGGTCACAATGATTTGGTTTATCTGCCTGTTAGCCTAACCATAGCCGATATTCTATAGGCAATAAACAAACTTTACTAGTGGCATGTATATTTGGTCTTGTAACGAAGATTTGCACTTTCATCTTTTACTACTCATCATTGTCATTCGTACGTAAAGTTGTTAATTTTTGTGCAGCATTGTGGAACTCCTACATTCCACAATAAAATTAATTTCAATATAGTTTGGAGCCCTGCTTCATATTTATAAATTATTAGCACTGGTACCTGCCCTACATGCAGGACCATTCACATTTTCACATTAGCAAGCCTAATAATGTGAACATGGAGTTAACTAATTGCTTATAAGCTAACCAATAATTACTAAGACATGTGCAACTTATGTGGTGCTATCCTATCATGCAGGCACTGTAAAATTGTGGTCAACAGTATTTACAGCAGTTATAGTTATTATACTGCAAGCAAAGGTTTGAGCAAAATTAACTTAATACACAGGTACACACTTAATCACATCACAAAGAATTGAAGTTACAAAGATAAGGCACTTACTCTAATAGAACACACAGGAGAATCACACAGACAAACATACAGTACAGGCACCCAATTAGCTTGCCCACATCTGCCCTATACCTATGAAATGTGCTACTGTATACATTTTCCAACAGTCTGCATGCTGTAAGCAAGCTATGAACTTAGAATAAGTAAAACTTAAGTTTGAAGAACTATGCACCAAAAAGGTAGACAATATGAAAAACAAGTTATGCCTGAGGCTGGATTCAAACCCACAGCCTACATAGCCAATAACCACAACAACTTCAGAGAGGTGCTATACCAGCTGAGCTGTTTGTCCTGTGGTTAGCAATGGAATGCAGCTGAAGTTTTCTCTACATCATGGCTTTCAATGTGCTGTAGTGGATGAAGGAACGACCATACGTGTAGGACCATTTCACATTTTCACATTAACCACAATAACTGAGGTCTATAAACAGCAATAAACAAACAAACAATTAGCATTAAAGATCATGTCCTTAAGTACCATGCATGGTAATATTATGAACCTTATTCTACCATCATGCAAGCCTAATAATTAAGTTACTGTAACAGTGATGTGAATATGGAGTTAACTAAATAGCAGAATTTCATGTAAGCTAAACCAATAATTACTAAGACATGTGCAAATTATGTGTACTGTAATAACGTGGTTAACAGTATTTAAAGCACTTGTAGCTATACTGTAACTTACAGTAATACACAGGTACACACTTCATCACATCACAAAGAATTGGAGTTACAAAGAGAAGGGACTTGAACATGCACTCAATCGGCCTGTCCATGCCTGCCCTATACCTATCAAACGTGCTACTATATACTTTTCCAACAGTCCATATGCAGTGTAGCAATACCAGGATGATATGAACTTATATGAGACTAAAAAGTGAGTTAGAAAAAGTATGCACCAAAAAGGTATATAAAATGAAAAAAAAGTTGTGTCACTGGCGGGATTCAAACCCACACCCTACACAGCAGTACTTTGGGGGTGTGGTTAGCAATGGAATGCAGCTAAAGTTTTCTCTACATCATGGCCTTTAATGTGCTGTAGCGGACGAAGGAACACACGTAGAAGCTTGCAATAAACTTTGTGACGTAGCCAGATGGTGAGCGTTTAATTTTGCATGTGAATCATCTCAATACGTGCTCAGATTGCCAAGTAATCATCATCAATAGCTAACATATGAAAAAGTGTGCCACAAAAAGATGGCACTGATAAGAAAAAAGTTGTCATGGGCTGGAATCGAACCCTGGACCTTTGGGTTAACAGTTCTATGCGCTAACGCTTTGGCTGTTTGTTCGGGGTTTTGACAGGAATGTAGCTCAAGTTTTCCTCTACACCAACGCCTTCAAAGCTTTGTAGAGAGCAAACGGAAGTAGGTAGCGATTTGTAACAACAAACTTGGAGTTGCCATATGATGAGCGCTTAATTTCGTTAAAGTCCCGTGTCGATACGTGCTTTGGTTCGAGAGTCAGCGGCGTAACGAAGAAAGAATGTAGACAGACAGACAGCTTTTCAGCTTTATATATATATAGATAAACATACTATAATAAGAAGGTATATTGTTGTTATTGTACATACATCACATGGTGTTGTCATGTCACAGTCAGTATCCTACCTTCTACAGTACCATCTGACATTTCACCACTTTCTGTTGTATCTGCTTCTTCCATCATCTTGTTGATCTTTTGTTGTACTTCCTGTAAAATGATAATCATGAATACACACAGTATTGTAATATGGGACATTTGTGAGGGGCATTTACTGTTAACCTCACTGTTAACTCAACATGGAGCTGTTCAACAACAATAAACATTTCACCAATGGTACACACTACACAATAGATGCTCATTACCTGACTAAACTTTGTGATGTCCATCTTCTTCTCTTCAACAAAGTATTTTACCACCTTACATCTACCAGGTCTCCACAAAATAGGTTCATTCACTGCTCTCAACAATGGTGTTTCTCCTTGCTGTACATGGTAAACAAAATGAATACACCAAATACTGTACATGTAGTTGGACATCTCATATTGCATTAGCAATTTACATATTTGATAAACACTACAATATGGTAATTGGCAAATCACAATTAACCATACACTATTATAGTCATGAAATTACAATACGGTAGCAAACTGTATTAATCTGGCTCAACATGAGAATGGGGAAGTATAAACACAGAAATTTTTAACCTTAATGTTCCAGCGATGCTCACAAAGTTCCAGAATATTATGTAACTGTTAAGAAAAACTAATATCCCAACAATCACTGACTGCTCTAGTAGAGTACGTATCATTGACTGTTCTATTAAAGTATCTCCAGTAATCATATCCAAAAAAAATTATGGGTTAGAGATATTTAAACATCGATTTAATATTCAAATTTACATAAACAAAATTACGAATTTTTATGTTTGCTACACATATTTTTCTCTGGGGCTCCCCATACATTTTGAAGCAAAAAAAATGACACAATTAAATTGGACAGCCATCAACGTAAATAGTAAACTTGGACTGTCTTGAAACTGCAGTTGCTTCTGGCTGCAAATTTGTACATGTACTGAGGGTAACTTTGGGGTTTGTATGTGCTCTGTGGTGAGCGAATGTTTCACCTAAATGCACACTACAATATGCACAAGTTGAGCTGAACCCTGAAAGAAAAAAGAAAAGTGGACTTTTTCGTAAGAAACTAACAGTTCATCCAACCAGATGGTTTATGGTGACAGTGAAGGGTGTAAAAGAGCAGACACATGTGGTTTGGCTCCATTACAAGTTCAGGAAAGGCCGTACTACCGTGTGCACTTTATGGCTTTCTTCAGAGGAAACGCTTAGTGAAATCTTTGTCAGACATTTGAATAAAACATTTTAGGAGGTCAAGCAGTACTATAAATCAGCCAAATTTCACAAATTTGTGCAGTTCTATCCGTGAGCTTTTAAATGTTTTTAAGGGTTCAGCTCAATGTGTAAATACTATAGTTAGTAGACAAGTGTAGGCCCATAGAAAAGTGGATAACTCAAGTAAGCAAACAAACTGGAAGCAAGCAACTAAAAAAGAAAACAATTGAAACGGAGGTATCACAATGATACAACAGTATACCCAAGATTGAGTTGTGGTTTCAAATAGCAATTGTATTGAAGAGGTTTACAATTTCGAGTTATTGACATAACCCACATAAGTTGGCAAAAATTGCCAGGCAAAGTACATAACTAAATAAACACTCTATAACATAAGCATTAGTGAATAGGTGTACCTTCCATCTGACGGTATGTTTTCAAAGTATTTGTATACATTACAAGACTTATAAGGATTACAAGATGACACAAAACTGATGTGCATGCTAAAACAAAGACTTTCAAGATCTGCAACAAACTCCATGTCAAATTCAAATTTTAAGTTAGTGGTCTTCATTCATCCTGCAACTCTGGAGGGTCATATATTATTATTAATTTTATTACTAGGCCCGGGGCACATACAACCAAGTACAATCACCAACGGGACAACCTACCAATAAGGCAGTGTATGACCAGTACAGTGTGTGTGTGTGTGTGCGTGCGTGCGTGCGTGCGCGCGCGTGTGTGTGTGTGTGTTGGCACATAAATGCAATTATAATCAGATGTTTAAGCTTTATTGGGTAATCACGACAACAGTCACGTACATTATTATATACATATATAGCAGGCCCTCAGAATTCATACTGACCAACAAATGCTTAAAATTAAGTCTAGGATATTAATTTATGTATCTGTACACAATTTGTGTCCTCCTCATGTGATACCAGTTGTTTAAATGAGAATGGATCAGGGTGATGGATTATGACATGGCTGGAGTTGCCAAGGGCAGACCACAGTAACATCTGGGACAAAAGAAGCCGAGTATTTCCACTGTGTGTCACACACAACCGTTATCTGACCCATCCGCTGAGTTACATTTTTAAGTATGAGATGGGCCGATATGTCAAAAAATGGTCACATGGTGTCTTGGATACACTGCAAGATGAAATAAAATGTGTAGCAGATCGCTGTGAAAGGTGGCAGCGCCTTCAAAGGAATACTCATGGATATGGCACATCAGTGCCGGTGTGCAGACATTGAATGGTAGCTATATAGTAGTGATTGGCACTTCACAGCTACAAGACATAATTATTATTGTTACTGGGTAGTTAAATACAAACACAGCACAAACAAACAATGCAAACACTATTACAACATGAAAACATAGTCTACCTCTGTTAATAATCCGCTTGAACGCATGTACTGGCAGCTGGCATGGGGACTTGGGACAGCTTACAGCAGCACCTGGAAATTGTCTGAACACTTATACAATGAAGATCTGGACACAAACGATCAGTAGACAAGTTAGTAGTAGACCTGCGGATGGTCACTCGTGGTCGCTAATCTTCTCCCAGCCTTTGGAATCATGAGTGTGGTACTGGGCGTTATATAGAATTACATGTTCGTTCAAGTCATCAGCATGAACAGGCGTAAGTATTATACGTTTGTGCCTTTGTTCAATCCCGGTTAGTGCAAGTTCATAGGCCTTGTAGTTTTCCCAAACATTATTTATTTATTATTTATTTATTTATTTATTGATTATTATTGATGACGTAATTTTAATTACATTTCGTATTATTCTTAGTACTTGGTTGTATAATTAAAAGTTAGCTATTGAGAAGTGCTGACTATTTAACTATTGGATCAACCGCACATTGGCAGTATTTTAGTACAAACAACATCATTAGCTACTGAAGGCAGTAAAGTGGCTAACTATCACAAGTGAAAGCATGCACATGTTCAGCAAACTATTAGTTTCTGCATAATACATAATACTTATCTTCCTTGCTTAGTTGACTCTGAAGTCAGTTACAGTACTCCATCAATTACCCAACCCCTTTGGTACCAAGATGTGTTCAAATAATGAAAAAGTTTGGATAATCAATGCTATTAATTTATATACAGAGCCCTGTTCAATTACTCTAATAGAATGTCTGGTAAAATACTCTAATAGAACAGTCATTTCTACAATACAGATAACTGAGTGTTTAGACATGTAATAAAAGGTCAGATAATCGAGGGAGCACTGTACTTGATGTATATACTTATCTCAACAGGACCTGTAACATTTGTGCCACAATCACATTTCACAGCCTAGCTATCTACTAATAACTCTAACACAGGTAGTCTTTTATAACCTCCTTTTCAAATGTTCTTCATGATCAACTCATATCACTGATTTAAAACTAATGTCTCATATGTAGCAGTACTATCTCAACATTAGACCACAGAAACTTAACCACTAGTTTCCCACGTAGCAATTTTACTTACCAATGATGAGCCATCTACAGTAATTCAGAAAATAAAACTCTACCCATGGAGTATTTGAACATAATATCTCATGAGTACTAATATACAAAAGGCATATAACATTAAATTTTAAAGATTCCAAAAGCTATTCTGAACAAGAATAGAGCTGGGCAGTAAGGAAAATAGCAAACAGCATACTTTCGGTAAAAAAATATTACGGTATTACTAAATATCATGGTAATAATGTAAAAGCCATTGGTATTAAAGTAACAGCCATTTACCTCAATAAAAGCACCAAATACACCCATAACCCATGGCAACTCAGCAAGTCTATGAAAAAAATTACCACAGAAAAGCTTGTTTACATAGTTTGGCTAGATAACTACAACAGTACCTGCCTAAAACAAGCATTGTCACACATAGGCGGATCTAGGAGACACTGTCAGGGGGGGCCAAGGGGGGGCAAGAAGTTTTAGTGCACAACAGTGTTTATTCTACTATGAGCTATGGGGAAATTCTAGAACACAAGTTATATTCATTTGCATAACCTTATTCAGCATATAGCTGGATGAACGATGGACATACAGTTTGTAAAACTGTAGTTTGAGAAAATTTTAAAAATCAGACCTCCCAGGTTTGAATTTCAGAGCATTTTTGATAATGCTTAGCTTAAAAAGTGTATGATTTGCAAAGATTGGTTAGCCTATCTGAGATAATCTGTTTGATGGTAAAGTGTATACCAAATCAAAATAAGGAGTAGCTAACATTGTTACGATTTGTAAAATTTGTAAATTGATGACATCAGAATTGCGACTATTCTATTAGAGTAGTGACTGCTCTATTAGAGTATCTCGATCTTTGCACAAAATTCAAATTTATTTGCCTCACTTTCTTTAAGGTGTACAGTTTAACTATAAATGTTAGGCACATTTATAAGCATTGTCTTCTATTTGCCAATTGGCTTTCTATACTTCTAAATGCAGTGTGAATGCATGATTCTAGTTTCTGGTATACATATGGTACTGTAGGTCCAAGGGGGGCCAGAGAAGGGCCAGGGGGGGCACAGCACCCCTTGGCCCCCCCTCAGATCCGCCTATGTTGTCACATGTCTGGTTGCTCTCTAAATATGGGATGAAACATGCCCACAGGGAGGCCATACTACCAAGATAGTATCACAGTATTAATAAAAAACTGGTACAACGTAAATATCACAGATTACTAACAATTCCGGTATATCGCCCAGTACTAAGCAAGAGTATCAAGACACATGGTAGTGTGTCGTACGGCCAAGTAAGCCGGCGACCACACCGTGAGTATATTTACAGGAAGAAAGAAAACAGCTTTTTCATGTGTGCATACCTCCATGGCTCCTTTTCCAAAGCACACCATTTTTGCATTATAGCTGTCCCCCAAGTAGGGTATGCCACACAGAAAATTTGATTAAATTCACAACAGCCATTTGCGAGATATGGGCGTTCAAAATTTTGTTTTAATTTCTTCATTTTTTCTTCTTCTTATGCCATACGGGGGGCTACGGGGGCTTCAATTTCTTTTCGCACACTTAAAAAAATTGTATAAAATGCAAACATGTACCTCGATTGCCACGATCTTTGGCACAAATGAAGAGTGTGTAACGGTGGATTCACATACTAAGTTTGTTGTGAATCTGAGTAATATTCAAGGAGTTATGAGCATTTATTAACGTAAAAAAAGATCAAACTTCTGTCACGGCTACAGGGTAAACCAAGTAAAGAAGTAACTTAAAATTAGTGTATAGATAGGCTGATCATCATAGCAGTGCTTTTTAATAGTTTGAATAGCAATAGAGTTACAGCGACAAAGTTATAAAGCAAAAACTAAGCATGTGTAAAATCTCGGGATCGAGATACTCTAATAAAACAGTCACCGCGGGGTAAAAAAGGTGTGCAAAAAAGGTCAAAAAAAAAAACAACTCACCAGAGTTCGAACAAGGGACCTCCATACCTAACACCTGCATCCTTTACCACTGAACCACTGCTACCTTGGCTGATCACCTCACTTAATTTCTGCTTTATAAATGAAATTTTTAGTTGAAATCTGCTCATAATCAAACGTTTGTAATTTCATAGATCTACCAATAGAAGTACTAGATTGTTCTAGAACATTCTATGTATGTTCTATTAGAAGTCCTCAAAAAAATGTGCACTCTATAAGAGTATTACAATAATATTATCAAATATTGAATTAAATCATGCAATGAAATACATTTATAAGTCTGTCTTAAAATTAATAATCATCATTGTATCTACATAGAAAAGAAGAAATTTGAGTGAAAACAAACCTCAAAGTCAGCCATAGGCTGGTTTTGGGGCCTTATAAAGTACAAAAAAAGAGTGAAATCCACACAAAAACAGCCAAGCTGTGAAAATATGGTGCGGCCTTAAAAAGCCTGGGTGAAAAAGTTGTGAAATCAATGGTGATGTTAATGCTAAAAATTTTAATAATGGCTGTGTGCATTGTTAAAATTTATTAGCATTAACATCATTGCAGCCATTTCTTGGCCGCCACCATTGATTTCACAACTTTTTTCACCCAGGCTTTTTAAGGCCGCACCATTTTGTCACAGCTTGGCTGTTTTTGTGTGGATTGAGTACAAGTTGATTGTCTATCAGAGTATTACTTTTTTTTACTAAGTAAAAAGCTTACAAATTTTCGGGAAATCAACAATGGAAAAAGACAATTTGTAAATAAAGCATGTCAACAAGCATGTACAATTTAACTATAGATATATGACTCCTAAAAAGCATTGGAAAAAGCATCATGTGCCAGAAATACGTAGTTGTATTTTGAGTGTGGATGTGATCACCATAATTTGTATTGCATACTAATTATATTTGCAGGTTTTGTCAGTAACTTAGAACCTCTAAGTGAAGTGTGCTACCATCCTACTAACTATTTTAGCTTTAGAATAAAGATTGAAAGACAAACAGTTATGCTAGACAACAACTATACTGAGTTAGAGAGAGCAGAAAGACGACACACACCTACAAGACATTGAGTCAAGTTGAGCATTTACATTAGAGGTGTGACTTATAAACCATATCGCTTAATTCCAATAACTAAAGAGGTTCTAAAAAGCCATGCATTGTTGATACCAGACAGAAAGTACCTTGGTGTAGAAGTGATACCAAAGTGGCATTGATAGAAAAGCTTCTTCCTTCACACCATTATTGACTGGAATAATTTACCAAATGAAATAATAGAATGCTCTACCCTAGATGAATTCTCATATCACCTAAGTTTTTTTATGATCATGTATGACTAGCGGCTGGACCCAACATTTAGACAATCATATAACTTTAATTTACAATGTACTGCGTTTAATATTTGGGGTTGTGCAGTTGCAACCCCCTGTGTTGTATCAGCCTCATGGCTGTCTTACACAGTAATCCAAATATGACAACTTTCTTCTGTGGGAAAGGCCAGTCAGTGGCTTTCACTAAAGCAGCTTGTATCTCTCAATCTTAGAGAACTTTCATATTATACAGCACGTATACTGTATACAGTAACTAAAGAAGAACTATTAGTCTTTTCAAGCACTTCAAAGTGCATGGCAGCAAGCAAAATGTACCACACATCTAGTCAACTGTACAGGTGGTATACTGGGTGTGTGCCACAATTTTCAATTCGTATTAAGAACGTACAGTATAACTTAACATCTATTGGAAAGGTTTGGTGAAGGAACAGATCAAAATTTTCCAAAGTGGTCATTTATTACTAATGTACGGATGTAACTAATCACTGGACTGGACTACTGGACTGGAACACATACTGGACTGGAACACATACTGGACTAGACTACCGGACTGACATATTTTTGTTTTACACATGTTAAGGTTGGATTTATTGGGTGTCGCTAGCTAAGGGCCTTCATGAGACTTTTAGCCTGTTGCACTGAGCAGTGGAATAAGCAAGCACTTATATACTCCTTACTATTGTGGTGTACGGAATGTGATAGCAAATGGTTATCCAAAACTCAACTTACCAATGATATCCGGGAATGAAATAAAATGATGCAGACCATCTGAGACACAAGCCATCTGTCCTAGGACAATCTATCTTACCTAACTTCCTTCTAATTATACACAACTGTAGTTTTTTCTGTCATCATCTTAGTTCTTACATGTCCTATGTGGCTATATATGTGACCAAATTTATTAGAATTACACCGTAGAAGCTTATTGCTCTTTCCAATACAGTACTTAATCATTTGTTGACTATTGCTATCATATTCCCTGCAGCATAACAGTAAGGAGTATCATACAGTACGGTAGTACTGTATATAGTAGGGGCGACGAAGGTGTGGGCGTGGTCCACAAAAATAAATCTAGCCAAAATCATCTTCACAAATCCTTCACGGCCACTTGACAGTATTGGTCAGGTATAATTAAACCCAAACATGTCTTCAGAATGACCCGAAGCTTTTTCTATGAGGTGCCACAAAATTAAAAAAAAATTATTTGGCAAATTTTCTACTGCCTCACTGCCTGCCTCACTGCCTGCCTGATGCATTCAGTCAAGCGTAGCGGAAAACTGGCTACAGCTACAGCCTTACTTCTTTGGCGGAAATGCTTCACATTTCATGGAGATGAAACTTTTAGTATTTTAAATATCCTACAATGTATGCGCTACTGTCTTACTGATTTTCCTTTGATCCTTCTTTATTGTGGCAATCATTCATCAGTAGGGCTTCCATAATCATACAGTACGCACTAATATATTGGAATACACGTATTATCACACCAAATTTTTAGAATACGTTGGTGATTTTGACGTTTAGTTATATAAAGGACCTATCATACATCAACGAGAAAATATACGCGCAAGACATCTTGTTTAGTATAAGTGTGTTTACTGTTAGCAAAGTTAAGCAGCTAGGTTTAACTGCTTGCGTTTCTAAACGCATTTCTTTGCTGTGACTAACACATTCTTCACTATTACTCTTGCTAAATCCTTTTAGTACATAATCGTGTGTGTAAAAATACAATTGAAGTGTTTTATTGTCATTATTGCTTTGTACTTATTATCTCTACACAGTCAGCAAAACCATATACATACATGATTGGAATAGTCAAATAACTATCTAAAGCTGTTTTAACACTATTAAGTGTAAAAATGCATATACAAATATTGAGTTAATCTCATAGAAACCCTGCATATTATGTTTTGTAACAATTCACTGTCAGCTGTTATCTATACATTTTCACACGTTGCAGCTATGATGTATATTACAGTCATGTAAGCATGACCATGAGGTTTTAAGTTATAATCATGTTCCATAAAAAGCAAATAAACAAGTACACAAAATTTTTTTTAGAAATTTACAACTAGAGTAGAAGTAACAGAAGATTGATAAAAAGCACTGAAACAAGTGTATAGGGGTAGCAGACAATACTAAAATACAGTTAAATAATAAGACGTGTTATATCCCTACTGTCTTAAGATGCCATAATGGAAATGCACAGTAGGGATATAACACGTCTTATTATTTAACTGTATTTTAGTATTGTCCGCTACCCCTATACCCTTGTTTCAGTGCTTTTTATCAATCTTCTGTCTACTCTAGTGGAAAATTTCTAAATTGTTTTGTATACTTGTTAAGACTTATAAGTGGGGCAGAGTACAATAAACAGTTATGAAATCGATAAAAGTTTCTGCTTATTACATTGTTCAATAGTCTTATTAATAGTCTATCATTTAGTAGTGGGCTGAAAGAAGGCCCATAGCTAGCAAGACTCAATACGTAAATACAATCTCATCATGTGTAAAAACTAAAAATATGTTGGTCCAGTAGTCCAGTCCAATGATTAGTTACCTCCCAAATGTACCATATTGCATTTTAAAATTTCTTACAATAACAAGAGTACATCAAACCCATTCTGTGTACACTACTAGCACAACAGACAACTTCAGACATGACATTTAGTATTAGCAATACATGCTATAGGAGTAACATGTATCATGATTAGGCACCATGGTTAGGTCTATAATGTTTCAGTAAAATTACAGTTTTTATAAGCATAGTTCATGGGTATATCGAGTATCAACAAGAATAATCAGTGGAAAGGGTGGGGCTAAGCTCCTCTGTGGCTAAGATGATTCTAAGTGCTCATAGAATAATATTTTGCAAAAAATTGTTCAGTAATGGGACTGAAAAGCTGGCAAAATAATAATTGGTATACTGAAATATAACACTGAAGTACATTATAGATCAGTCAAGCATTACAGTGCATAGTTTTACAAAGAAAAACTATTACTGGACATGGACATGGATGCAACTGTAGACAGAAATGTTCTCAAAATACATTTTCACTGTGCATTAGGGCTGAGCGACATTATTGCTTTAGAGATATATCACGATATTTTGAAAGTATCAATATTGCTATATTTTGTATTATTAATTATTGTGATACCATGCCTGTACATTATTGTCATTAAAAATCTATTTGTTATGCTGTACTAGGCTAAGAATCCTTCTAAGTCATAACCTGGTTACCCCTGCAGTGAGGTGTGAACACTATAACATAACCTCAAAGCATGTGTTACAATAACTGTTACTGTAAACAAGGATAATAGTGGCTAGTTTGATGCTACCTTTAAAGATTTCCTGTAGGAATACTGAGCAATACACTATGTGTATCACCAGTTATGAATGACTTATTTGCAGTGGCATAACTAAACCCGGGCCTACCCGAGCCTAGGCCTGGGTGTCAGCAAATTATTAGATTGAAAACAGACATTTTGTATACCGCGACGCCAAGATAGGCTTGGCTAACCGTCACGGACCGTGGGTAATGTATCAAAAATTCGAACAAAACAGTGAAGAAGACTTACTGGTCTTAGGTCTATACTCTAGAGTATCTCTTAGTGAGCAATAGTGGACCATTGGTGGATTTGATCAAAGCACAAACTACCACGCCCCTTAAATTAAATTCCATGGGCATAAATTAGGCTGTGGCATATTAAAGTAGAGGGGATTACTTGGAAATAGAGATAAGGAGTCAAACTGGAATCTGGAGTGGTAATTCACTAAATTCAGTGGACGAAATCAGTGTGGCCAGGAGTGTCTAAAGTAAATAGCTATAACACATTATAATAAGTAATTCTATACTGCCAGCGATGTATAGCTCTACTTGATCATGGACAAATATGTTGGAGTACAGTTGAGACATGTGAGAGTGAGATGAGGCTTAATCTGCAGTGGTTACATTATACTTACATAGATAGTAGCTACATATGATATTAGTTAGCTAATACTACACCGTATGTTGGCTAGCCCATCATTGGGTCATTAGCCTTTTTGTACAATTATGACATTAAGTGTTCTGTGGGGGTGTGTCATCCCATCACCTTCCAGTTAGCTACACCACTGATTGCACTAGGCCCTGGTGTTAGTCTGGTTCTAGTTACGCCACTGCTTATTTGTACCTATCGTGAACTATTTAGTATCATGAATAGTGGCTTTAGTATCAATCGTGATACTAAAATGGCAGTATCGCTCAGCCCTTCTGTGCATCTGTATAACAGTTAATTTTATATACCCCACATTGCTTTGTACATTAAGTTTAGATTCTAGAGCATGATGTTATCTTCGCATGATACTCATCTGTTTATAACTGCATGTGTAAAGAGTAGTCACAGAGGAATACTACACTGTTAAAATTTTGGTGTAGTCATAACACTTTTAGGGTGTCCACTTCCATGTTTAAATATAAATCCCTTCATATTCCTCATGCACACAGGCATAGGTGGTTCTTTAGGGCAAAAATAGGTGAACAAGATGAGTTGACAGTGCGACTATAAACTTGTATATTAGATTTCTTTATAACTCATACATTATCAATGCAGCTATCCAATGTATTTTTACCATTTTTAACATTTGATTTAAGAATCTGTTGTACACACACAAGAGAACAATAAACACAAGTATAAGGGAAAGTTGAGAATATCAAGTTTGATTAGGGATCACAGAAATATGGGTAGTGAAGTAGGGAGGTCACCTAGACCTGAAGATATAGTTACTAGTGGACATTTAATCCCTACTTTAGTATATACCTATACTAGGTGAATTAGGAATTATATGTCCACTAGTATATCAGTGTAGGCCATTTGCTTCACAAATGTTTATTTCTATGATTCCTAATTCTTTTCTTATAGTTGTGTCCAGTCACAATGGAAAACTCAGACAATTCTCATTACAAATTCTCATTACAAAAGAGTAGGTAAGCCATCATGCAGAATTGACACCTTGCAGGGACACAAAGGAGGGCACAGGTAAGTCCATGAAGCATGCATTGTACATACTGCAGTATGCTATATAGCACCTGTCGGGTTGAAGTAACAGTCAGTAGAAAATTCCACTAGAATAATATTTATAAGCATATTTTTAATTTTGTAGTAACACATTTGAAGTGTTTCAAGTTGTGCTGAAGATACTCTTTGTTATACCTAACCAATACTACTGAGGCACCATGAAGATATTGTTAGGTTAGTTATATATTTTGGTCAAAAGAACCCAAACCTTTGATTCACGATCCCTAACATACAGTACTATCATCTACTATATAAAGCTGAAAAGCTGTCTGTCTGTCTGTCCGTGATACAGCTAACTCCCAAACCATAACACCGATTGACCCCAGATTTGCTGCAAATTAATTGCCATTAAGCTGGCACCAAGGAGTTTATTAATAGAAATTTCTAGCATAATTTGTTTGCTGATTACCACAAGCTCGTAAACAGGTTTTTTGAGCACAGCTACTACTCACTACATGGAGCAGCGATTGCAGCTCTATACCATTGATCTACAGCATAATTCACACCCTTTGGTGGTATTTATGCAACGATTTCTACTGCTAGGGTTACACTATGGCATAAAAGTCTTCAGCAGTGTTTCCTGACACATGCCACGCCCATATTTCATTAGTAATTTACTTCAAACTGTACAAGCCTACTCTCTACCCCAAATTGTGTATTCTATGGTGGAACTCATGCCTATAACCAATGAACTAACCTTACAATTCAGCAAGAAGGCAAACGGACCATACTTTTGAAGCATAATATAATGTGAATTTATGGAAACATGGTTACCTTGAAGTCCTGTTGCTAAGTCGATAGTAATGATGTGAGACGCGTGTGATTCTAAACAATGCGCTATGAAGGAAATGGAGTTTTTGTGCTTCTAGACCAGGAAATAGGTGGATGTAAATAGAAAGAACAACATTGCGACGTCTCTGAAGTGATGTCCATTCAATACATCAATACCAAACTTGCAAATTCATGTCATGATATGTAAATGAATCTGGCTATGGCGCTAGGAATACAAACTCAGGAGAAGGACATGAACAGAGCAGGGTAGAAGGGGATAGGAACTCAGTTTCAGTAAGCCAATAGCAAAAGAAACAAAGGTGGTTAGGAACAATTGGCAAGGAGCTACTAGGAGTGATTGAGGCTAGGAGTGAGGGAGAACTGGAACTACCTATGCTAGAACTTATAAACTCCCAAGATAATTTACAGCATTAACACTAAACTAAAGGCCTGCTAATACCTGTTGTTCTCCGCAAGCTGTTATCCATCTGCTGCGCCAATGTGCAAACAGAACTTCCATCCTGCTTGGAATCACATGATAAACATGGCTACTTTAATTTAACTTCACTATGGACGTACAATCCACTCCATATGTCACATGTATACACTTGCAGTTTAATTTTTGTTTTACAAATGCATTTATGCGTGTGTGTATATTCAATGTACAGGAATATATAAGCTTGAATATACTGCATCAATTAGTGCTATAGTTGGTGAGTTAGGTGGATTACAGACATGGACACTACACTACAGTGTATATGACATGTATGATTAGGTACAACAAAGATAATACAGTACCAACACCTCCATGAAGGGCAGGCGTACCAATCACTCATTTCAACCTGCACGAAGGGCAGGTACCACTGCTAGTACTGTATAATACTTATGCAATGTGCTTGTAAATTTTATCCCATACGTATACAGTATATACACTGTATACATGTGGTGAGAATATACATCAAGTATCTTACATTGTCTACTTGATCAATCTTTGCTCCTTTGTTTAACAAACACTCAATGCTCGCAACCTTGCCACTTCTTGCAGCTCTGTGCAATGGAGTCTGTCCAATCTGTAATAACACAAAACACATTGTTATGTCATCATACTCAAAATACATTATATACCTACAACATACACATCCACTCTAATAGAACAATCACAGCCATATACAGTGAGGTAGTTTACCACAGAAAACTTTAGTGAATTAACTACACTACATTTATGTAGTGAATAGTTGGAGGTGTTAAATTTGGTGAAACAAGAACAGTGGGACATCAGCTATCTGACCCTCAGTTGATAGTGGTACAGTGTTTAGTAGTTAACCTCTAATAGTTTGTAACTTTGAAAATGTTATGTACTATACTTGCCATCCATGTTGTAATCACTTTGTAGTTGGTCACTATTATAAAATCTGTTGTACTTAACTCTTTCAAGCTATGAGTTAACCAGTTTAGTATAAATCATTTTAGCTTGAATACGTTAAGTGTAGGACTTTATACCGATATCATTTTTACTGATATTTCAAATACGGAATACTCAACTGGGAAGTATCTCCAACCTATACCAATTACCATAGCTATACTTCATAACTACATACGTTTATTTGTAACGAACACGATAAGGTATATCATTCATATATTAATTTGTGTACTTTATGGTACATGTACTCTTGTACAGGTTTTTACACAGCAATATTAACAATAATAATTCAATGTAATGACTTCATGATGAAGTAGCTAGACAGCACAAGATTCACATACAAAGAAGTCATGAAAGTACAAACCAGTTCTGCAGCTAGTCAAGCATTCTTCTATGCTCTACTATGCTCTTGAGAAGAAATGTGATAACCACTACAGGATACTGGTGGACCTTCAACACTCTTAAAATGTGCAACCTCTATCATGTATACTTGCTATAAACTGTTGTAATTCTGTGTGCTAAAAAGCATTTAAATAAATAAAATAAATAACGGTGCTAGTAGAAACACTACTTAACGTCGGTCGTTAAATAAAGAACCTCAAACAATCAGTTATTTGTTTCAAGCTGATGTTGTTCACTTGTCAACCACCGTCCAATGATGGAGGTTGAGAAATACTACTAGATAACTATAAATACTCTAATAAAATATTGTGTTACTGAGTATGCATTTTCACACAGAAGAGTAATTCTGCCTACTATTACGTGTTTGATGCATTGTACCAGTAAAATAGACAAGTAGAAATGGAGGACATTTTATAATTACATGTGATGAGCTAACTAATTGCTACCTGCAGTAATATACCATATTGCCTCAAATTACGGCCGGTCTCGTATAAACGCTTGGTCCCGTTTAGTCGCTGGGGTACAGTATACAGCATCATAACCGAAATTAACACCGGGTTTTGAATAAATGCCAGGCCTTAAATAAACATCTAGTGCAGTCATTATTATTAACAATTCTGTGCGGTGTTATAAGCGATGAAGTGAAGAACGTTTTATAGAGTTCCTTTTAAGCTTGAATCTGTGAAATATGCTGAGGAAAACATCAAGGAGAGTCCAGGAGAGTGCAACACCAAGGTATGAAGTTTACTCCTGAATGTTGATCAGGTATATAAACGCCGATCTCTATAGTCGCCGGTCTTGTTTAGTAGCCAGGGTAAAAGTTGCCTGAAAGAAATAAACGCCCGGGCCGTAATTTGAGACAATACGGCAATGAAAAGAGTGTTAGTATTTATCTGATTTGTCAAAAGACACGGTGGCACCGAAAGGAGTTTCTGTATGAGGGTGCTTCCCAAGACACAAAATGTAATAAACACAAAAATATATAAATATTAACAGTACAGTTACCGCTACAAAAACAATTGCTGCAAATTACAATTATTGAAGTTCGCAATGACAAAACAATGGATAGGAAGGACCACGTATATAGGTCTGCACTAATTCTAGTTATAAAAACAGGTCATGTGAGAACAAACTATACCTCATCACACATCTCAGTATCAGAATAGAATATCTACATTCTGTACACATTCTGTAACTTAAGTAACAATTAAAGTTTAAAAGGCTGTAATCCTTCTGCTGTACAGCAAGCTTCAGACATTCAATGGCGTCTTTAACTTTACCTTGAGAATACAATGACTACCTGCAGATCTGAAGAAATATGTCCTTTAAAATTTGATGAGCTTCTGATAGCAGCATACTGGCATAAAAGTTGTGAGTCCTAACAGTTTGAAAAGTAGGCAAATTCTATGCGCCTATATACTTGGTTTTCACAGAAATTACTATTTTCCATTGCTGTACAGTTTCAATTTGAAGGATACATACAGATCAGAAACAACTACACAAAAATCAATAAATTACATAGCTAACAATCATAAAACATTATAAATACAATTTAAAGTGATCAAGAGATGGTAAAATTACAACATGATCTGGTAAATTGGTGCATGGTATGGTGTGAGAGAAGAAGGAGTTCTGAAATGATTTTATGGCAGAGTATTGGTATAAGTTTGTAACCATTAGTTCCCCTTGCAGTAATGGTACTAGAGTATTGGAGATAGGAATTATGATTTGTTGATTTATCACTTTATGTAGAACATTGAAAATCTAGCATGAGTGTGATGAGATTTTAAGGATTTCCATACAGGGGTGTAGTTAAGGTAGGGCATGGGTGGTTTGCCCTACCAACAATCACCAACAAATTTTCCAAAAATACCAGCTTATTTTAGACTTATAGTATTATACAAACAACCTAAACCAAGTACACCCATAACCCATGGCAGCTCAGCAAGTCTATGGAAAAAATTACCACAGAAAAGCTTGTTTACATAGTTTGGCTAGATAACTACAACAGCACCTGCCTAAAACAAGCATTGTCACATGTCTGGTTGCTCTCTAAATATGGGATGAAACATGCCCACAGGGAGGCCATACTACCAAGATAGTATCACAGTATTAATAAAAAACTGGTACAACGTAAATATCACAGATTACTAACAATTCCGGTATATCGCCCAGCACTAAACAAGAGTATCAAGACACATGGCAGTGTGTCGTGCGGCCAAGAAAGCCGGCAACCACACCGTGAGTATATTTACAGGAAGAAAGAAAACAGCTTTTTCATGTGTGCATACCTCCATGGCCCCTTTTCCAAAGCACACCATTTTTGCATTATAGCTGTCCCCCAAATAGGGTATGCCACACAGAAAATTTGATTAAATTCACAACAGCCATTTGCGAGATATGGGTGTTCAAAATTTTGTTTTAATTTCTTCATTTTTTTTTCCTTCTTCTTCTTATGCCATACGGGGGGCTACGGGGGCTTCGATTTCTTTTCGCACACTTAGCAAAAATTGCTATAAAATGTAAACATGTAACTCAATTGCCACGATCTTTGGCACACATGAAGAGTGTGTAACGGTGGATTCACATACTAAGTTTGTTGTGAATCTGAGTAATATTCAAGGAGTTATGAGTGTTTATTAACGTAAAAAAAGATCAAATTTCTGTCACGGCTACAGGGTAAGCCAAGTAAAGAAACAACTTGAAAATTAGTGTATAGATAGGCTGATCATCGTAGCAGTGCCTTTTAATAGTTTCAATAGCAATAGAGTTACAGCGACAAAGTTATAAAGAAAAACTAAGCATGTGTAAAATCTCGGGATCGAGATACTCTAATAGAACAGTCACCACGGGGTAAAAAAGGTGTGCAAAAAAGATCGAAAAAAACTCACCAGAGTTCGAACCAGGGACCTCCATACCTAACACCTGCACCCTTAACCACTGAACCACTGCTACCTTGGCTGATCACCTCACTTAATTTCTGCTTTATAAATGAAATTTCTAGTTGAAATCTGCTCATAATCAAACGTTTGTAATTTCATAGATCTACCAATAGAAGTACTAGATTGTTCTAGAACATTCTATGTATGTTCTATTAGAAATCCTAAAAAAAAATGTGCACTCTATTAGAGTATTACAATAATATTATCAAATATTGAATTAAATCATGCAATGAAATACATTTATAAGTCTGTCTTAAATAATCATCATTGTATCTACATAGAAAAGAAGAAATGTGAGTGAAACCAAATCTCAAAGTCAGCCATAGGCTGGTTTTGGGGCCTTATAAAGTACAAAAAGGAGTGAAATCCACACAAAACAGCCAAGCTGTGAAAAATGGTGCGGCCTTAAAAAGCCTGGGTGAAAAAAGTTGTGAAATCAATGGTGGCAGCCAAGAAAAGGCTGCAATGATGTTAATGCTAAAAATTTTAATAATGGCTGTGTGCATTGCTAAAATTTATTAGCATTAACATCATTGCAGCCATTTCTTGGCCGCCACCATTGATTTCACAACTTTTTTCACCCAGGCATTTTAAGGCCGCACCATTTTTCACAGCTTGGCTTTTTTGTGTGGATTGAGTACAAGTTGATTGTCTATCAGAGTATTACTTTTTTACTAAGTAAAAAGCTTACAGCCTTTGGAATCATGGGTGTGGTACTGGGCATTATATAGAATTACATGTTCGTTCAAGTCATCAGCATGAACAGGCGTAAGTATTATACGTTTGTGCCTTTGTTCACCAGCAAGTTGAACCCCAGTTAGTGCAAGTTCATAGGCCTTGTAGTTTCCCCAAACATTATTTATTTATTTATTGATTATTATTTATGACGTAATTTTATTATTCTTAGTACTTGGTTGTATAATTAAAAGTTAGCTATTGAGAAGTGCTGACTATTTAACTATTGGATCAACCGCACAAAGGCGGTATTTTAGTACAAGCAACATCATTAGCTACTGAAGGCAGTAAAGTGGCTAACTATCACAAGTGAAAGCATACACATGTTCAGCAAACAATTAGTTTCTGCATAATACATAATACTTATCTTCCTTGCTTAGTTGACTCTGAAGTCAGTTACAGTGCTCCATCGATTACCCAACCCATTTGGTACCAAGATGTGTTCAAATAATGAAAAAGTTTGGATAATCAAAGCTATTAATTTATATACAGAGCCCTGTTCAATTACTCTAATAGAATGTCTGGTAAAATACTCTAATAGAACAGTCATTTCTACAATACAGATAACTGAGTGTTTAGACATGTAATAAAAGGTCAGATAATCGAGGGAGCACTGTACTTGATGTATATACTTATCTCAACAGGACCTGTAATAATTGTGCCACAATCACATTTCACAGCCTAGCTATCTACTAATAGCTCTAACACAGGTAGTCTTTTATAACCTCCTTTTGAAATGTTCTTCATGATCAACTCATAACACTGATTTAAAACTAATGTCTCATATGTAGCAGTACTATCTCAACATTAGACCACAGAAACTTAACCACTAGTTTCCCACGTAGCAATTTTACTTACCAATGATGAGCCATCTACAGTAATTCAGAAAATAAAACTCTACCCATGGAGTATTTGAACATAATATCTCATGAGTACTAATATACAAAAGGCATATAACATTAAATTTCAAAGATTTCAAAAGCTATTCTGAACAAGAGTAGAGCTGGGCAGTTAGGAAAATAGCAAACAGTATACTTTCGGTAAAAAAATATTACGGTATTACTAAATATCATGGTAATAATGTAAAAGCCATTGGTATTAAAGTAACAGCCATTTACCTCAATAAAAGCACCAAATACGCCCATAACCCATGGCAGCTCAGCAAGTCTATGGAAAAAATTACCACAGAAAAGCTTGTTTACATAGTTTGGCTAGTTAACTACAACAGCACCTGCCTAAAACAAGCATTGTCACATGTCTGGTTGCTCTCTAAATATGGGATGAAACATGCCCACAGGTAGCCATACTACCAAGATAGTATCACAGTATTAATAAAAAAACTGGTACGACGTAAATATCACAGATTACTAACAATTCCGGTATATCACCCAGCACTAAACAAGAGTATTGAGTACAAGTTGATTGTCTATCAGAATATTACTTTATTTTACTAAGTAAAAAGCTTACAAATTTTCTGGAAAACATACACATTAACAATGAAAAAAGACAATTTGTAAATAAAGCATGTCAACAAGCATGTACAATTTAACTATAGATATATGACTCCTAATAAGCATTGGAAAAGGAAATACGTAGTTGTGTTTCGAGTGTGGATGTGATCACCATAATTTGTATTACATACTAATTATATTTGCAGGTTTTGTCAGTAACTTAGAACCTCTAAGTGAAGTGTGCTACCATCCTACTAACTATTTTAGCTTTAGAATACAGATTGAAAGACAAACAGTTATGCTAGACAACAACTATGCTGAGTTAGAGAGCAGAAAGACGACACACACCTACAAGACATTGAGTCAAGTTGAGCATTTACATTAGAGGTATGACTTATAAACCATACTGCTTAATTCCAATAACTAAAGAGGTTCTAAAAAGCCATGCATTGTTGATACCAGACAGAAAGTACCTTGGTGTAGAAGTGATACCAAAGTGGCATTGATAGAAAAGCTTCTTCCTTCACACCATTATTGACTGGAATAATTTACCAAATGAAATAATAGAATGCTCTACCCTAGATGAATTCTCATATCACTTAAGTTTTTTATGATCATGTATGACTAGCGGCTGGACCCAACATTTAGACAATCGTATAACTTTAATTTACAATGTACTGTGTTTAATATTTGGGGTTGTGCAGTTGCACCCCCCTGTGTTGTATCAGCCTTATGGCTGTCTTACACAGTAATCAAATCCAAATATGATAACTTTCTTCTGTGGGAAAGGCCAGTCAGTGGCTTTCACTAAAGCAGCTTGTATCACTCAATCTTAGAGAACTTTCATATTATACAGCACCTATACTGTGTACAGTAACTAAAGAAGAACTATTAGTCTTTTCAAGCACTTCAAAGTGCATGGTAGCAAGCAAAATGTACCACACATCTAGTCAACTGTACAGGTGGTATACTGGGTGTGTGGCACAATTTTCAATTCGTATTAAGAGCATACAGTATAACTTAACATCTATTGGAAAGGTTTGGCAAAGGAACAGATCAAAATTTTCCAAAGTGTTCATTTATTACAAATGTACGGATGTAACTAATCACTGGACTGGACTACTGGACTGGAACACGTACTGGACTGGACTACCGGACTGACATATTTTTGTTTTACACATGTTAAGGTTGGATTTATTGGGTGTCGCTACCTAAGGGCCTTCATGAGACTTTTAGCCTGTTGCACTGAGCAGTGGAATAAGCAAGCACTTATATACTCCTTACTATTGTGGTGCACGGAATGCGATAGCCAGGGATGTAGCCAGAATTCTTTGAAGGGGGGTTCCAGCACCAGTATTGAGTTACTAGAAGCAGGGGTCTGGGGGCGCAGCCCCCAGCCGCTGAGAGACTTTCAGTATTTTAATAAATCAAAACTCAGCAAATTGCTATATTTTATGCAAAAAGTACATTAATTATGATGCATTAAGTGCCCATGGGATGAAGGTAGTACCAGATAAAGTCACCTAGTGGAAACAGACAGCATAACACATAGAGACACATAATAGTAATCTGTAAGTGATGGTTATATCTCACTGCGGTATAGGAGCCATGAATCCACTGATACAAATGACAATAAAAACAATATAACTATACAAATATGCATAGCATGAATTCATTTTGCATAACACAAGTGATAAATTACTGAAGCTTTATATCTTTAAACACTGCACACTACACCAAAGCTATAGCAGTATAAGGTCATGCTAAGTTTTGCATTTAATGTTGGAATGTCTGAAAAACTTCATATGGACATGGATATTTACATGCATGTTCTATTAGAGTATACCTGACTGCTCTATTAGAGTATATACCTGACTGCTCTATTAGAGTATATCGATCTTTTAAACAAGTTTTGAAGAGGGCTCATGCTACCTATGTAAATCCTTCCCTGAGAGATGATGGTAAGTTTTATCAATTGTTGTGCTGTGCCATTACACTATATTGCTCACTCATTTTGTCCTGCCACACTAAATGGTGTGTTAGGATCCTGCTTGCAGAAGTCTAAATTTTACAGGGTGGGTTCCTGAACCCCCCGGAACCCCCCCTCCCTACGCCCCTGATAGCAAATGGTTATCCAAAACTCAACTTACCAATGATATCCGGGAATGAAATAAAATGATGCAGACCATCTGAGACACAAGCCATCTGTCCTAGGACAATCTATCTTACCTAACTTCCTTCTAATTATACACAACTGTAGTTTTTTCTGTCATCATCTTAGTTCTTACATGTCCTATGTGGCTATATATGTGACCGAATTTAATAGAATTACACCGTAGAAGCTTACTGCTCTTTCCGATACAGTACTTAATTGTTTGTTGACTATTGCTATCATATTTCCTGCAGCATAACAGTAAGGAGTATCATACAGTACGGTAGTACTGTATATAGTAGGGGCGACGAAGGTGTGGGCGTGGTCCACAAAAATAAATCCAGCCAAAATCATCTTCGCAAATCTTTCACGGCCACTTGACAGTATTGGTCAGGTATAATTAAACCCAAACATGTCTTCAGAATGACCCGAAGCTTTTTCAACGAGGTGGCACGAAATTTAAAAAAAAATTATTTTGGCGAATTTTCTACTGCCTCACTGCCTGCCTCACTGCCTGCCTGATGCGTTCAGTCAAGCGTAGTGGAAAACTGGCTACAGCTACAGCCTTACTTCTTTGGCGGAAATGCTTCGAATTTCACGGAGATGAAACTTTTAGTATTTTAAATATCCTACAATGTATGTGCTACTTTCTTACTGATTTTCTCTTTGATCCTTCTTTATCGTGGCCATCGTTCATCAGTAGGGCTTCCATAATCATACAGTACACGCTAATATATTGGAATACATGTGTTATCACACCAAAATTTTAGAATACGTTGGTGATTTTGACGTTTGGTTATATAAAGGACCTATCGTACATCGACGAGAAAATATATGTGCAAGACATCTTGTTTAGTATAAGTGTGTTTGTTGTTAGCAAAGTTAAGCGGCTAGGTTTAACTGCTTGCATTTCTAAACGCGTTTCTTTGCTGTGACTAACACATTCTTCGCTATTACTCTTGCTAAATCCTTTTAGTACATAATTGTGTGTGTAAAAATACAATTGAAGTGTTTTATTGTCATCATTGCTTTGTGCTTATTGTCTCCACACAGTCAGCAAAACCGTATACATACATGATTGGAATAGTCAAATAACTATCTAAAGCTGTTAACACTATTAAGTGTAAAAATGCATATAAAAAAAATTGAGTTAATCTCATAGAAACCCTGCATATTATGTTTTGTAACAATTCACTGTCAGTTGTTATCTATACATTTTCACACGTTGCAGCTATGATGTATATTACAGTCATGTAAACATGACCATGAGGTTTAAGTTATAATCATGTTCCATAAAAAGCAAATAAACAAGTATACAAAAAAATTTAGAAATTTACAACTAGAGTAGGGGTAACAGAAGATTGATAAAAAGCACTGAAACAAGTGTATAGGGGTAGCGGACAATACTAAAATACAGTTAAATAATAAGACGTGTTATATCCCTACTGTCTTAAGATGCCATAATGGAAATGCAAAGTAGGGATATAAAACGTCTTATTATTTAACTGTATTTTAGCAATGTTCACTACCCCTATACCCTTGTTTCAGTGCTTTTTATCAATCTTCTGTCTACTTCAGTGGAAAATTTCTAAATTTTTTTGTATACTTGTTAAGACCTATAAGTGGGGCAGAACACAATAAACAGTTATGAAATCGATAAAAGTTAGTTTCTGCTTATTACGTTGTTCAATAGTCTATTAATAGTCTATCATTTAGTAGTGGGCTGAAAGAAGGCCCATAGCTAGCAAGACTCGATACGTAAATACAATCTCATCATGTGTAAAAACTAAAAATATATTGGTCCAGTAGTCCAGTCCAGTGTAGTCCAGTCCAGTGATTAGTTACCTCCCAAATGTACCATATTGCATTTTAAAATTTCTTACAATAACAAGAGTACATCAAACCCATTCTGTGTACACTACTAGCACAACAGACAACTTCAGACATGACATTTAGTATTAGCAATACATGCTACAGGAGTAACATGTATCATGCTTAGGCACCATGGTTAGGTCTATATTGTTATAAGCATAGTTCATGGGTATATCGAGTATCAACAAGAATAATCAGTGGAAAGGGTGGGGCTAAGCTGCTCTGTGGCTAAGATGATTCTAAGTGCTCATAGAATAATATTTTGCAAAAAATTGTTTAGCAATGGGACTGAAAAGCTGGCAAAATAATAATTGGTATACTGAAATATAACACTGAAGTACATTATAGATCAGTCAAGCATTACAGTGCATAGTTTTACAAAGAAAAACTATTACTGGACATGGACATGGATGCAACTGTAGACAGAAAGATTCTCAAAATACATTTTCACTGTGCATTAGGGCTGAGCGACATTATTGCTTTAGCAATATATCATGATATTTGAAAGTATCAATATCGCGATATTTTGTATTATTAATTATTGTGATACCATGCCTGTACATAATTGTCATTCTGTTATGCTGTACTAGGCTAAGAATCCTTCTATGTCATAACCTGGTTACCCCTGCAGTGAGGTGTGAACACTATAACATAACCTCAAAGCATGTGTTACAATAACTGTTACTGTAAACGAGGATAATAGTGGCTAATTTGATGCTACCTTTAAAGATTTCCTGCAGGAATACTGAGCAATACACTATGTGTATCACCAGTTATGAATGACTTATTTGCAGTGGCATAACTAAACCCGGGCCTACCCGAGCCTAGGCCCAGGTGTCAGCAAATTATTAGACTGAAAACAGACATTTTGTATACCGTGATGCCAAGATAGGCTTGGCTAACCGTCACGGACCATGGGTAATGTATCAAAAATTCGAACAAAACAGTAAAGAAAACTTACTGGTCTTAGGTCTATACTCTGGAGTATCTCTTAGTGAACAATAGTGGACCATTGGTGGATTTGATCAAAGCACAAACTACCATGTCCCTTAAATTAAATTCCACGTGCATAAATTAGGCTGTGGCATATTAAAGTAGAGGGGATTACTCGGAATAGAGATAAGGAGTCAAACTGGAATCTGGAGTGGTAATTCACTAAATTCAGTGGACGAAATCAGTGTGGCCAGGAGTGTCTAACATAAATAGCTATAACACATTATAATAAGTAATTCTATACTGCCAGCGATGTATAGCTCTACTTGATCATTAACAAATATGTTGGAGTACAGTTGAGACGCGTGAGAGTGAGATGAGGCTTAATCTGCAGTGGTTACATTATACTTACATAGATAGTAGCTACATATGATATTAGTTAGCTAATACTACACCGTATGTTGGTTAGCCCATCATCGGGTCTTTAGCCTTTTTGTACAATCATGACATTAAGTGTTCTGTGAGGGTGTGTCATCCCATCACCTTCCAGTTAGCTACACCACTGATTGTACTAGGCCCTGGTGTTAGTCTGGCTCTAGTTACGCCTCTGCTTATTTGTACTTATCGTGAACTATTCAGTATCATGAATAGTGGCTTTAGTATCAATCGTGATACTAAAATGGCAGTATCGCTCAGCCCTACTGTGCATCTGTATAACAGTTAATTTTATATACCCAACATTACTTTGTTTAGATTCTAGAGCCTGATGTTATCTTCGCATGATACTCATCTATTTATAACTGCATGTGTAAAGAGTAGTCACAGAGGAATACTACACTGTTAAAATTTTGGTGTAGTCATAACACTTTTAGGGTGTCCACTTCCATGTTTAAATATAAATCCCTTCATATTCCTCATGCACACATGCATAGGTGGTGCTTTAAGGCAAAAATAGGTGAACAAGATGAGTTGACAGTGCGACTATAAACTTGTATATTAGATTTCTTTATAACTCATACATTATCAATGCAGCTATCCAATGTATTTTTACCATCTTTAACATTTGATTTAAGAATCTGTTGTAAACACACAAGAGAACAATAAACACAAGCATAAGGGAAAGTTGAGAATATTAAGTTTGATTAGGGATCACAGAAATATGGGTAGTGAAGTAGGGAGGTCACCTACACCTGAAGATATAGTTACTAATGGACATTTAATCCCTACTTTAGTATATACCTATACTAGGTGAATTAGGAATTAAATGTCCACTATTATATCAGTGTAGGCCATTTGCTTCACAAATGTTTATTTCTATGATCCCTAATTTTTTCTTATATTTGTGTCCAGTCACAATGGAAAACTCAGACAATTCCCATTACAAATTCTCAATACAAATGAGTAGGGAAGCCATCATGCAGAATTGACACCTTGCAGGGACACAAAGGAGGGCACAGGTAAGTCCATGAAGCATGCATTGTACATACTGCAGTATGCCATAAGGCACCTGTCGGGTTGAAGTAAGAAAATTCCACTAGAATAATCTTTATAAGCATATTTTTAATTTTGTAGTAACACATTTGAAGTGTTTCAAGTTGTGCTGAAGACACACTTTGTTATACCTAACCAATACTACTGAGGCACCATGAAGATATTGTTAGGTTAGTTATATATTTTGGTCAAAAGAACCCAAACCTTTGATTCACGATCCCTAACATACAGTACTATCATCTACTATATAAATCTGAAAAGCTGTCTGTCTGTCTGTCTGTCCGTGATACAGCTAACTCCCAAACCATAACACCGACTGACCCCAGATTTGCTGCAAATTAATTGCCATTAAGCTGGAACCAAGGAGTTTATTAATAGAAATTTCTAGCATGTTTTGTTTGCTGATTACCATAAGCTCGTAAACAGGTTTTTTGAGCACAGCTACTACTCACTACATGGAGCGGCGATTGCAGCTCTATACCATTGATCTAAAGCATAATTCACACCCTTTGGTGGTATTTATGCAACGATTTCTACTGCTAGGGTTACACTATGGCATAAAAGTCTTCAGCAGTGTTTCCTGACACATGCCACGCCCATATTTCATTAGTAATTTACTTCAAACTCTACAAGCCTACTCTCTACCCCAAATTGTGTATTCTATGGTGGAACTCATGCCTATAACCAATGAACTAACCTTACAATTCAGCAAGAAGGCAAATGGACCATACTTTTGAAGCATAATATAATGTGAATTTATGGAAACACGGTTACCTTGAAGTCCCGTTGCTAAGTCAATAGTAATGATGTGAGACGCGTGTGATTCTAAACAATGCGCTATGAAGGAAAGGGAGTTTTTGTGCTTCTAGACCAGGAAATAGGTGGATGTAAATAGAAAGAACAACATTGCGACGTCTCTGAAGTGACGTCCATTCAATACATCAATACCAAACTTGCAAATTCGTGCCATGATATTTAAATAAATCCGGCTATGGAGCTAGGAATACAAACTCAGGAGAAGGACATGAACAGAGCAGGGTAGAAGGGGATAGGAACTCAGTTTCAGTAAGCCAATAGCAAAAGAAACAAAGGTGGTTAGGAACAATTGGCAAGGAGCTACTAGGAGTGATTGAGGCTAGGAGTGAGGGAGAACTGGAACTACCTATGCTAGAACTTATAAACTCCCAAGAGAATTTACAGTATTAACACTAAACTAAAGGCCTGCTAATACCTGTTGTTCTCCGCACGCTGTTATCCATCTGCTGCGCCAATGTGCAAACAGAACTTCCATCCTGCCTGGAATCACATGATAAACATGGCTACTTTAATTTAACTTCACTATGGACGCACAATCCACTCCATATGTCACATATGTACACTTGCAGTTTAATTTTTGTTTTACAAATGCATTTATGCGTGTGTGTATATTCAATGTACAGGAATATATAAGCTTGAATATACTGCATCAATTAGTGCTATAGTTGGTGAGTTAGATGGATTACAGACATGGACACTGCACTACAGTGTATATGACATGTATGATTAGGTACAACAAAGATAATACAGTACCAACACCTCCATGAAGGGCAGGCGTACCAATCACTCATTTCAACTTGCACGAAGGGCAGGTACCACTGCTAGTACTCTATAATACTTATGCAATGTGCTATTCAATCATTGTAAATTTTATCCCATACGTATACAGTATATACACTGTATACATGTGGTGAGAATATACATCAAGTATCTTACATTGTCTCCTTGATCAATCTTTGCTCCTTTGTTTAACAAACACTCAATGCTCGCAACCTTGCCACTTCCTGCAGCACTGTGCAATGGAGTCCGTCCATTCTGTAATAACACAAAACACATTGTTATGTCATCATACTCAAAATACATTATATACCTACAACATACACATCCACTCTAATAAAACAATCACAGCCTTATACAGTGAGGTAGTTTACCACAGAAAACTTTAGTGAATTAACTACACTACATTTATGTAGTGAATAGTTGGAGGTGTTAAATTTGGTGAAACAAGAACAGTGGGACATCAGCTATCTGACCCTCAGTTCATAATGGTACAGTGTTTAGTAGTTACCTCTAATAGTTTGTAACTATGTAAATGTTATGTATAGTACTTGTCATCCATGTTGTAATCACTTTGTAGTTGGTCACTATCATAAAATCTATTGTACTTAACTCTTCAAGCTATGAGTTAACCAGTTTAGTATAAATCATTTTAGCTTGAATACGTTATGTGTAGGACTTTATACCGATACAATTTTTACTGATATTTCAAATACGGAATACTCAACTGGGAGGTATCTCCAACCAATACCAAGTACCATAGCTATACTTCCTAACTGCACACATTTATTTGTAATGTACACGATAAGGTAACTAATTCATACATTAATTTGTATACTTCATGGTACATGTAATAGTTGTAACATGGGCATGAAGGCTTTGCCTTATATGTATGCCCAACTACCCAAGGGCAGAGGGCATACATATCAGACAAAGCCCGAATGCCCTGTGTTACAGCTAATATATAACACTTATTACATCACCAAGCCAACATGAGTGCAGCCACTCGATGTACTATATACGTATGCATACCTAAAATAGTACGTTCTCATTACGTTTGGATGCTGGTGGACCTTCAACACACTAAAATGTGCAACCTCTATCATGTATACTTGCTATAAATTGTCATAATTCTGTGTGCTAAAAAGCATTTAAATAAATTAAATAAATAATGGTGCTAGTAGGTAACTATAAATACTCTAATAAAACATTGTGTTACTGAGTATACTGATGGATTGCATTTTCACACAGAAGAGTAATTTTGCTTACTACTACATGTTTGATGCATTGTACCAGACAAGTAGAAATGGAGGTCATTTTATAATCACATGTGATAAGCTAACTATATAACTGCTACCTGCAACAGTACAATGAAAACAGTATTAGTATTTATCTGATTTGTCAAAAGACACGGTGGCACCAAAAAGCGTTTCTGTATGAGGATGTTTTCCGAATAAAAAACAGGCAGTATCAAAAAACTGGTATGACTTAAATATCACAGATTACTAACAATTTCCCAGCACTAAACAAGAATATTGAGTACATGTTGATTGTACTATCAAGTAAAAAGCATACAGATTTTCTGGAACCCTAGACAAGTCTGGTATCATACACATTAACAATGAAAAATGACAATTTGTAAATAAACGATGTCAACAAGCATGTACAATTTAACTATAGATACATGACTCCTAATAAGGATCGGGAAAAGCATCATGTACCAGAAATACGTAGTTGTGTTTCAAATGTGGATGTGATCACCATAATTGTGTATTGCATGTTTATTTGCAGGTTTTGTCGTAATTAAATAAATTAAATTAGTGTCCAAGGAATATATCACCAAAGTTTTAGCCTTCTGTGGTGAGTAGTTTTGGAATTATAGCGCTAGACAGTAGGAAGAGTAAGATAATCGATTCGTACAGTGACCATACTGAAAATAAACTACAGGCGCTTACGTTCGGAGCTATAATTTCCGTTTTTGGATTAGTCTACAATGTTGGAATTTGGCTTAAAATGTTCACCATGGATTAGCACATCAGCCAATGTATAGTGTTATCCCTGTAGTCACTTGCGCATATGGATATGAAGGCAGTTTAGTAGAAGAAATGATGACACAAGATAATAATACCAAGTTTGTAATTCGTAAAATTTGATGACAACACTGACAGACGGGATTATCATTATACTAATACAAATGAATGCAGGACAAGAGTCCATGGTCCAGTCAGTGCCTGGTATTGGCTGAACCACTTTTCATTGTTTAAATTTTGAGATACTCTAATAGAGCAGTCATCGAGATATACTCTAATAGAACAGTCATCACACAATACTCTAGTAGAGAAGGTGGTAGAATATAGCCACTGTTTTAAAATTACATTGCTTGTTCTAAGCTATTATAGCTATGTTAATTGTCTTGTATTTTTTAAAAGTGAATCATCTGCATGACTTTAGATTGGGCTGTATGTCTTGTATCATAGTCTGTTCACATTCACGTTCACTTGAGCCTGTTAATAACTCTTGCTACATGGGTCAGCTGCCCAAACATTTAGTAGCACTGTGAAGCCTTTTAACACTGGAACTGTTTATCAAAAATGCGCTTTGATATGAGCAAGGACAAGTGAGTTAAAATATACCATATATTTAGTACTAAGTGCACAAACATGTTTACAATATGAACACATGTTCTTTCTAGTCCAAACCATTGGGAATGAACGCACGTTTACCTCTTTGATATAAACTACTATATTTGGAGGAGGCTCAGGTGAATGTGAGCAGGCACAGTTTATTTCAATAATTATCTCTCTACTACAAAAGTTTTGCCCATTGAAACTTTTCCCTATACGGTATTACATAGCTAATTTTACGTTATAATGCATACATACACATTGGGAATGCCTCCACCTAAACGTACATACAGCAATGGACATGGCTTCATGCATACCATTAGACTACTGCTATACACCTTACTGATGCATAAGTGTGGCTCCACGTATGATTACAGACAACGACACACATAATTCTGATAAATGGACATGGCTCATGAAAGAAGCTGGACTTCCTGCTAACAAATTTATTTATTTCACACCTCGAGTCAGAACCAACAGATACTCATCACAGGTAGCTAGCAATACACATTGCACCAAAACTTTTAATCTGCAACAAAGTTTAGCTCATCGAACTTTCCCCCTATATGATGAGTGAAATTGAATTAATTGATACTGTAGCACAACAGTATCAGGATATATCTACGTTAACAAAACAAGGACAATAATTTCACAGACAGCCAAACATTCACAAATCTGTATGTATGTGGTCCTAGAATATTGGCACATACGTATGTGGTTAGTCTAGTTCTAGTTACGCCACTGCTTATATGATATAAGATAGCTAATACTACACCGTATGTTGGCTAGCCCATCATTGGGTCACTAACCTTTTTGTACAATCATGACATTAAGTGTTCTGTGGGGGTGTGTCATCCCATCACCTTCCAGTTAGTTACACCACTGATTGCACTAGGCCCTGGTATTAGTCTGGTTCTAGTTACGCCACTGCTTATTTGTACCTATCGTGAACTATTCAGTATCATGAATAGTGGCTTTAGTATCAATCGTGATACTACAATGGCAGTATCGCTCAGCCCTACTGTGCATCTGTATAACAGTTAATATTATATACCCCACATTGCTTTGTACATTAAGTTTAGATTCTAGAGCCTGATGTTATCTTCGCATGATACTCATTTGTTTATAACTGCATGTGTAAAGAGTAGTCACAGAGGTATACTACACTGTTAAAATTTTGGTGTAGTCATAACACTCTTAGGGTGTTCACTTCCATGTTTAAATATAAATCCCTTCATATTCCTCATGCACACATGCATAGGTGGTTCTTTAGGGCAAAAATAGGTGAGTTGACAGTGCGACTACAAACTTGTATATTAGATTTCTTTATAACTCATACATTATCAATGCAGCTATCCAATGTATTTTTACCATCTTTAACATTTGATTTAAGAATCTGTTGTACACACACAAGAGAACAATAAACACAAGTATAAGGGAAAGTTGAGAATATTAAGTTTGATTAGGGATCACAGAAATATGGGTAGTGAAGTAGGGAGGTCACCTACACCTGAAGATATAGTTACCAGTGGACATTTAATCCCTACTTTAGTATATACCTATACTAGGTGAATTAGAAATTAAATGTCCACTAGTATATCAGTGTAGGCCATTTGCTTCACAAATGTTTATTTCTATGATTCCTAATTTTTTTCTTATATTTGTGTCCAGTCACAATGGAAAACTCAGACAATTCCCATTACAAATTCTCATTACAAATGAGCAGGGAAGCCATCATGCAGAATTGACACCTTGCAGGGACACAGAGGAGGGCACAGGTAAGTCCATGAAGCATGCATTGTACATACTGCAGTATGCCATAAGGCACCTGTCGGGTTGAAGTAACAGTCAGTAGAAAATTCCACTAGAATAATATTTATAAGCATATTTTTAATTTTGTAGTAACACATTTGAAGTGTTTCAAGTTGTGCTGAAGATACTCTTTGTTATACCTAACCAATACTACTGAGGCACCATGAAGATATTGTTAGGTTAGTTATATATTTTGGTCAAAAGAACCCAAACCTTTGATTCATGATCCCTAACATACAGTACTATCATCTACTATATAAAGCTGAAAAGCTGTCTGTCCGTGATACAGTTAACTCCCTAACCATAATACCGATTGACCTAAGATTTGCTGCAAATTAATTGCAATTAAGCTGGCACCAAGAAGTTTATTAATAGAAATTTCTAGCATGTCTTGTTTGTTGATTACCACAAGCTCGTAAACAGGTTTTTTGAGCACAGCTACTACTCACTACATGGAGCAGCGATTGCAGCTCTATACCATTGATCTACAGCATAATTCACACCCTTTGGTGGTATTTATGCAACAATTTCTACTGCTAGGGTTACACTATGGCATAAAAGTCTTCAGCAGTGTTTCCTGACACATGCCACGCCCATATTTCGTTAGTAATTTACTTCGAACTCTACAAGCATACTCTCTACCCCAAATTGTGTATTCTATGGTGGAACTCATGCCTATAACCAATGAACTAACCTTACAATTCAGCAAGAAGGCAAACGGACCATACTTTTGAAGCATAATATAATGTGAATTTATGGAAACACGGTTACCTTGAAGTCCCATTGCTAAGTCAACAGTAATGATGTGAGACGCGTGTGATTCTAAACAATGTGCTATGAAGGAAAGGGAGTTTTTCTGCTTCTAGACCAGGAAATAGGTGGATGTAAATAGAAAGAACAACATTGCGACGTCTCTGAAGTGACGTCCATTCAATACATCAATACCAAACTTGCAAATTCGTGCCATGATATTTAAATGAATCCAGCTATGGCGCTAGGAATACAAACTCATGAGAAGCACAAGAACAGAGCAGGGTAGAAGGGGATAGGAACTCAGTTTCAGTAAGCCAATAGCAAAAGAAACAAAGGTGGTTAGGAACAATTGGCAAGGAGCTACTAGGAGTGATTGAGGCTAGGAGTGAGGGAGAACTGGAACTACCTATGCTAGAACTTATAAACTCCCAAGAGAATTTACAGCATTAACACTAAACTAAAGGCCTGCTAATACCTGTTGTTCTCCGCACGCTGTTATCTATCTGCTGCGCCAATGTGCAAACAGAACTTCCATCCTGCCTGGAATCACATGATAAACATGGCTACTTTAATTTAACTTCACTATGGACGCACAATCCACTCCATATGTCACATGTGTACACTTGCAGTTTAATTTTTGTTTTACAAATGCATTTATGCGTGTGTGTATATTCAATGTACAGGAATATATAAGCTTGAATATACTGCATCAATTAGTGCTATAGTTGGTGAGTTAGATGGATTACAGACATGGACACTGCACTACAGTGTATATGACATGTATGATTAGGTACAACAAAGATAATACAGTACCAACACCTCCATGAAGGGCAGGCGTACCAATCACTCATTTCAACCTGCACGAAGGGCAGGTATCACTGCTAGTACTGTATAATACTTATGCAATGTGCTATTCAATCATTGTAAATTTTATCCCATACGTATACAGTATATACACTGTATACATGTGGTGAGAATATACATCAAGTATCTTACATTGTCTCCTTGATCAATCTTTGCTCCTTTGTTTAACAAACACTCAATGCTCGCAACCTTGCCACTTAATGCAGCATTGTGCAATGGAGTCCGTCCATTCTGTAATAACACAAAACACATTGTTATGTCATCATACTCAAAATACATTATATACCTACAAACATACACATCCACTCTAATAGAACAATCACAGCCTTATACAGTGAGGTAGTTTACCACAGAAAACTTTAGTGAATTAACTACATTACATTTATGTAGTGAATAGTTGGAGGTGTTAAATTTGGTGAAACAAGAACAGTGGGACATCAGCTATCTGACCCTCAGTTCATAATGGTACAGTGTTTAGTAGTTACCTCTAATAGTTTGTAACTATGTAAATGTTATGTATAGTACTTGTCATCCATGTTGTAATCACTTTGTAGTTGGTCACTATCATAAAATCTATTGTACTTAACTCTTCAAGCTATGAGTTAACCAGTTTAGTATAAATCATTTTAGCTTGAATACATTATGTGTAGGACTTTATACCGATACAATTTTTACTGATATTTCAAATGCGGAATACTCAACTGGGAGGTATCTCCAACCAATACCAAGTACCATAGCTATACTTCCTAACTGCACACATTTGTTTGTAATGTACACGATAAGGTAACTAATTCATACATTAATTTGTGTACTTCATGGTACATGTAATAGTTGTAACATGGGCATGAAGGCTTTGCCTTATATGTATGCCCAACTACCCAAGGGCAGAGGGCATACATATCAGACAAAGCCCGAATGCCCTGTGTTACAGCTAATATATAACACTTATTACATCACCAAGCCAACATGAGTGCAGCCACTCGATGTATTATATACGTATGCATACCTAAAATAGTACGTTCTCATTACGTTTGGATGCTGGTGGACCTTCAACACACTAAAATGTGCAACCTCTATCATGTATACTTGCTATAAATTGTCGTAATTCTGTGTACTAAAAAGCATTTAAATAAATTAAATAAATAATGGTGCTAGTAGGTGACTATAAATACTCTAATAAAACATTGTGTTACTGAGTATACTGATGGATTGCATTTTCACACAGAAGAGTAATTTTGCTTACTATTACATGTTTGATGCATTGTACCAGACAAGTAGAAATGGAGGTCATTTTATAATCACATGTGATAAGCTAACTATATAATTGCTACCTGCAACAGTACAATGAAAACAGTATTAGTAATTATCTGATTTGTCAAAAGACACGGTGGCACCAAAAGGCGTTTCTGTATGAGGATGTTTTCCGAATAAAAAACAGGCAGTATCAAACAACTGGTATGACTTAAATATCACAGATTACTAACAATTTCCCAGCACTAAACAAGAGTATTGAGTACAAGTTGATTGTACTATCAAGTAAAAAGCATACAGATTTTCTGGAACCCTAGACAAGTCTGGTATCATACACATTAACAATGAAAAATGACAATTTGTAAATAAACAATGTCAACAAGCATGTACAATTTAACTATAGATACATGACTCCTAATAAGGATCGGGAAAAGCATCATGTACCAGAAATACGTAGTTGTGTTTCAAATGTGGATGTGATCACCATAATTGTGTATTGCATACTAATTTTATTTGCAGGTTTTGTCGTAATTAAATAAATTAAATTAGTGTCCAAGGAATATATCACCAAAGTT
The DNA here is from genome assembly GCF_963678975.1 of Dysidea avara. Taxonomy (NCBI): domain Eukaryota; kingdom Metazoa; phylum Porifera; class Demospongiae; order Dictyoceratida; family Dysideidae; genus Dysidea; species Dysidea avara. Next base: position 34,861,383 of record NC_089278.1, read on the forward strand.
TTAGCCTTCTGTGGTGAGTAGTTTTGGAATTATAGCGCTAGACAGTAGGAAGAGTAAGATAATCGATTCGTACAGTGACCATACTGAAAATAAACTACAGGCGCTTACGTTCGCAGCTATAATTTCCGTTTTTGGATTAGTCTACAATGTTGGAATTTGGCTTAAAATGTTCACCATGGATTAGCACATCAGCCAATGTATAGTGTTATCCCTGTAGTCACTTGCGCATATGGATATGAAGGCAGTTTAGTAGAAGAAATGATGACACAAGATAATAATACCAAGTTTGTAATTCGTAAAATTTGATGACAACACTGACAGACGGGATTATCATTATACTAATACAAAAGAATGCAGGACAAGAGTCCATGGTCCAGTCAGTGCCTGGTATTGGCTGAACCACTTTTCATTGTTTAAATTTTGAGATACTCTAATAGAGCAGTCATCGAGATATACTCTAATAGAACAGTCATCACACAATACTCTAGTAGAGAATGTGGTAGAATATAGCCACTGTTTTAAAATTGCATTGCTAAGCTACTATAGCTATGTTAATTGTCTTGTATTTTTTAAAAGTGAATCATCTGCATGACTTTAGATTAGGCTGTATGTCTTGCATCATAGTCTGTTCACATTCACGTTCACTTGAGCCTGTTAATAACTCTTGCTACATGGGTCAGCTGCCCAAACATTTAGTAGCACTGTGAAGCCTTTTAACATTGGAACTGTTTATCAAAAATGCGCTTTGATATGAGTAAGGACAAGTGAGTTAAAATATACCATATATTTAGTACTAAGTGCACAAACATGTTTACAATATGAACACATGTTCTTTCTAGTCCAAACCATTGGGAATGAACACACGTTTACCTCTTTGATATAAACTACTATATTTGGAGGAGGCTCAGGTGAATGTGAGCAGGCACAGTTTATTTCAATAATTATCTCTCTACTGCAAAAGTTTTGCCCATTGAAACTTTCCCTTATACGGTATTAAGTAGCTAATTTTACGTTATAATGCATACATACACATTGGGAATGCCTCCACCTAAACGTACATACAGCAATGGACATGGCTTCATGCATACCATTAGACTACTGCTATACACCTTACTGATGCATAAGTGTGGCTCCACGTATGATTACAGACAACGACACACATAATTCTGATAAATGGACATGGCTCATGAAAGAAGCTGGACTTCCTGCTAACAAATTTATTTATTTCACACCTCGAGTCAGTACCAACAGATACTCATCACAGGTAGCTAGCAATACACATTGCACCAAAACTTTTGTGGTTTATGACAAAACCACAAAATCTGCAACAAAGTTTAGCTCATCGAACTTTCCCCCTATATGATGAGTGAAATTGAATTAATTGATACTGTAGCACAACAGCATCAGGATATATCTACGTTAACAAAACAAGGACAATAATTTCACAGACAGCCAAACATTCACAAATCTGTATGTATGTGGTCCTAGAATATTTGCACATATGTATGTGGTTAGTCTGGTTCTAGTTACGCCACTGCTTATTTGTACCTATCGTGAACTATTCAGTATCATGAATAGTGGCTTTAGTATCAATCGTGATACTAAAATGGCAGTATCATTCAGTCCTACTGTGCATCTGTATAACAGTTAATTTTATATACCCCACATTGCTTTGTACATTAAGTTTAGATTCTAGAGCATGATTTTATCTTCGCATGATACTCATCTGTTTATAACTGCATGTGTAAAGAGTAGTCACAGAGGAATACTACACTGTTAAAATTTTGGTGTAGTCATAACACTTTTAGGGTGTCCACTTCCATGTTTAAATATAAATCCCTTCATATTCCTCATGCACACAGGCATAGGTGGTTCTTTAGGGCAAAAATAGGTGAACAAGATGAGTTGACAGTGCAACTATAAACTTGTATATTAGATTTCTTTATAACTCATACATTATCAATGCAGCTATCCAATGTATTTTTACCATCTTTAACATTTGATTTAAGAATCTGTTGTACACACACAAGAGAACAATAAACACAAGTATAAGGGAAAGTTGAGAATATTAAGTTTGATTAGGGATCACAGAAATATGGGTAGTGAAATAGGGAGGTCACCTACACCTGAAGATATAGTTACTAATGGACATGTAATCCCTGCTTTAGTATATACCCATGAGGGATTAAATGTTCACTAGTATACCTTCAAGTGTGGGCCCCTTGCTGCACTACTTTTTATTTCTATGATCCTTAAAATTCCCATATTCTTGTACCCAGTCAAAACAGAGAACTTAGATGACAGATGCATCTAGGAAGCCATCATACAGCACTACCCCGAATTGACACCTTGCACTGTAAGCCAGGATGAAAGGGACAAAGGAGGGCGCAGGTAAGTCCATGAAGCATGCATTGTACATAGTGCAGTATTCCAAAAGGCTGAAGCGACAGCCAGTAGAAAATTCCACTATATATTATTTAATTTTGAAGCAACCTATTGGAAGCATTTCTTGTCATGCTAAAGGTACTTTTGGTTGTACCTAACCAATACCACCGAGGTGCCATGATAGTTTTAGGGTGAAATTTCTTTGGCCAAAACCTTCATGATTCCTAATGTACAGTACTATCGTATTGCATGATACTTAGGCAATGTGCTATTCATGTATTGTAAACTTTTATCCCATATGTATACAGTATACACTGTACACATGTGGTTGTACCTTATACAGTTTAAATATTTGACAATATACTATATACATTGTCTTTGTGATCAATCTTTTCTCCTTTGTTCAACAAATACTCAATGGTCACAACTTTGCCCTCTTCAATTAAAACTATACACCATCAAAAATTTTTGTATCCTTTCTGTAGCCCCAAAGGTGTGCGTATCATGTACGTTTGTTTACAATGCAGGAAACGTAAACAAGGTCTTCGTCTTTTCTTCAACTAAGCCGCCTTCATACCCATATGCGTAAGTGACTACAGGACTAACACTATACTTTGGCTGATTTGCTAATCTTTAAACCACATTGAAACATTGTAGACTAATGCAAACTGAAGTATGTAAGCGCCTGTAGTTTATCTTCAGTATAGTTACTGTATATTCTATAGTTGTTGATGGGTGTGATTCTAAACAATGCGCTATGAAGGAAAGGGAGTTTTTGTGCTTCTAGACCAGGAAATAGGTGAATATAAATAGAAAGAACAACATTGAGGTGTCTCTGAAGTGACGTCCATTCACTTCAGAGATGACTCAATGTTGTACAATACCAAACTTGTGAACTCACGTCATGATATTTTGGCTATGGTGCTAATAATACAAACTCAGGAGAAGGGCATGAACAGAGCAGGGTAGAAGGGGATAGGAACTCAATTTTTAGTGAGCCAATGGCAAAAGAAACAAAGGTAGCTAGGAACAATTGGCAAGGAGCTACTAGGAGTGAGGGGGAACTGGAACTACCTATGCTAGAACTTATAAACTCCCAAGAGAATTTACAGTAGGCTTTAACACTAAAGGCCTGCTAATACCTGTTGTTCTCCACACGCTGTTATCCATCTGCTGCGCTAATGTGCAAACAGAATTTCCATCCTGTCTGGAATCACATAATAAACATGGCAACTTTAATTCAACTTCATTATGGACGCACAATCCACTCCATATGTCACATATGTACACTTGCAGTTTAATTTTTGTTTTACAAATGCATTTATGCGTGTGTATATATTCAGTGTACATGCAGGAATATATAAGCTTGAATATACTGTATCACTTAGTGCTATAGTTGGTGAGTTAGATGGATTACAGACATGGACACTGCACTACAGTGTATATGACATGTATGATTAGGTACAACAAAGATAATACAGTACCAACACCTCCATGAAGGGCAGGCGTACCAATCACTCATTTCAACCTGCACGAAGGGCAGGTACCACTGCTAGTACTGTATAATACTTATGCAATGTGCTTGTAAATTTTATCCCATACGTATACAGTATATACACTGTATACATGTGGTGAGAATATACATCAAGTATCTTACATTGTCTCCTTGATCAATCTTTGCTCCTTTGTTTAACAAACACTCAATGCTCGCAACCTCGCCACTTTCTGCAGCTCTGTGCAATGGAGTCCATCCATACTGTAATAACACAAAACACATTGTTATGTCATCATACTCAAAATACATTATATACCTACAACATACACATCCACTCTAATAGAACAATCACAGCTGTATACAGTGAGGTAGTTTACCACAGAAAAGTTTAGTGAATTAACTACACTACATTTATGTAGTGAATAGTTGGAGGTGTTAAATTTGGTGAAACAAAAACAGAGGGACATCAGCTATCTGACCCTCAGTTCATAATGGTACAGTGTTTAGTAGTTACCTCTAATAGTTTGTAACTATGTAAATGTTATGTACTATACTTGTCATCCATGTTGTAATCACTTTGTAGTTGGTCACTATCGTAAAATCTGTTGTACTTAACTCTTTCAAGCTATGAGTTAACCAGTTTAGTATAAATCATTTTAGTTTCAATACATTATGTGTAGGACTTTATACCGATACCATTTTTACTGATATTTCAAATACGGAATACTTAACTGGGAAGTATCTCCAACCAATACCAATTATCATAGCTATACTTCATAACTACACACATTTATTTGTCGATAAGGTATATCATTCATATATTAATTTGTGTACTTCATGGTACTTTTCACCAAAATCGTAATTCGCTATAAGTGTTGATATCATATGAGAAACTATTATTTAACTAAGATGAAAGTTTAAAATGTGTCCTGTTCCATGATAGATTTTGGATTCTGGAAACCTGAAGTTTTAATTTCTTAATGTTTCAAGTAGTGTGTAAAATCCAAAGGGGTTTCCTGAAACCCCTGGAAACCCCCCTCGGTACGCCCCTGCAGTAATGGACATGGCTTTGTGCATACCTTCAGACTACTGCTACACACCTTACTGATAAATGGGTGTGGCTTCACGTATGATTACAGACAACGACACACATAATTCTGATAAATGGGCATGGCTCATGAAAGAAGCTGGGCTGCTATAAGACTTCCTACCAACAAATTAATTTATTTCACACCTCGAGTCAGAACCAATAGATACTCATCACAGGTAGCTAGCAATACACATTGCACAAACATTTTTGTGGTTTTTGACAAAACCACAAAATCTGCAACAAAGTTTAGCTCATCGAACTTTCCCCCTATATGATGAGTGAAATTGAATTAATTGATACTGTAGCACAACAGTATCAGGATATACCTACGTTAACAAAACAAGGACAATAATTTCATAGACAGCTAAACATTCACAAATCTGTATGTGGTCCTAGATTATTTGTTGGGGGTAACGTGTTACTTGTATAACATAATTATTACTTTTGTGGTAACCAAGTTATATAATGAAACATGTTATAAAAACCAGTAATATAACTCAAGTTACTTTACTTACAAATGTAACATGTTATCAAAGTAATGAAGTTACTGTAATGAGTCTAATATTAAGTAATTTTACTACAAGTAATCAAGTTACTAATCTCATTAGTAATCCACTGGGTAACGTCTAGCCACAACAAAGCAAAAAAGCCACCTTAATGAAGCTTATTCACCAGTTTCTTACAATTATAACCAACATTTACACATTGTCCAACAACACAATCATTTTAAGTGATAAGGTGGTAATTGCACACGTGACAGCTTAAGACTGTTGACACAAAGTAATATAATATGTAATATTATTATAGTTACTTTATTTTATGGGTAATATGTAACTGTAACTAAATAATTCAGTTGAAAGTAATATGTAACGAGTTACTTTTAAAACCCCAACACTGTTAATCTCATATATGACCGTCTCAGCAAAAACCTGTCTAGTTCGCACAAGCATGCATATTGAGAAAATGAAATTTTAAAAAACAGGTGAAATTACCTGTACATGTAATACAAAGAAAATTTTATGCAAGTTTAATCGAGCCATTACTCAGGAAAGGAAGATAGTGTTAAATCGATTAAACCTATATACTATCTTATTCGACTACTCATGGGGAGTTCGAAAATCTTTGTTTCATTTCTGTAGCCCCAATAGTTTGCGTGTCACCTGCATTTGTTTATGATGTGATAGACGTAAACAAAATCGTTGCCGTTTCTTAAATAAAACCACCTTCATACGCCTATGCACAAGTAACTGCAGGACTAAAACTACACCTTGGCTGATCTGCCAATCCATGGTAAACACTGTAATCCAAATCCCAACTTTGTAGACTAATCTAAACGGAAGAAATAAAAGGTAGTGAAGTAAGGGAGGTCACCTACACCTGAAGATATAGGTACTAGTGCACATGTAATCCCTGCTTTAGTATATACCCATGAGGGATTATATGTTTACTAGTATACCTTCAAGTGTGGGCCCCTTGCTGCACTGCTTTTTATTTCTATGATCCTTAAAATTCCCATATTCTTGTACCCAGTCAAAACAGAGAACTTAGATGACAGATGCATCTAGGAAGCCATCATACAGCACTACCCCGAATTGACACCTTGCACTGTAAGCTAGGATGAAAGGGACAAAGGAGGGCGCAGGTAAGTCCATGAACCATGCATTGTACATAGTGCAGTATGCCAAAAGGCTGAAGCGACAGCCAGTAGAAAATTCCACTAAATATTATTTAATTTTGAAGCAACCTATTGGAAGCATTTCTTGTCATGCTAAAGGTACTTTTGGTTGTACCTAACCAATACCACCAAGGTGCCATGAAGGTATTGTAAGGATAGTTTTAGGGTGAAATTTCTTTGGCCAAAACCTTCATGATTCCTAATGTACAGTACTATCATATTGCATGATACTTAGGCAATGTGCTATTCATGTATTGTAAACTTTTATCCCATATGTATACAGTATACACTGTACACATGTGGTTCTACCTTATACACTTTAAATATTTGACAATATACTTATATACATTGTCTTTGTGATCAATCTTTTCTCCTTTATTCAACAAATACTCAATGGTCACAACTTTGCCCTCTTCAATTAAAACTATACACCATCAAAAATCTTTGTATCCTTTCTGTAGCCCCAAAGGTGTGCGTATCACGTACGTTTGTTTACAATGCAGGAAACGTAAACAAGGTCTTCGTCTTTTCTTCAACTAAACCGCCTTCATACCCATATGCGTAAGTGACTACAGGACTAACACTATACTTTGGCTGATTTGCTAATCTTTAAACCACATTGAAACATTGTAGACTAATGCAAACTGAAGTATGTAAGTGCCTGTAGTTTATCTTCAGTATAGTTACTGTATATTCTATAGTTGCTGATGGGTGTGATTCTAAACAATGCGCCATGAAGGAAAGGGAGTTTTTGTGCTTCTAGACCAGGAAATAGGTGGATATAAATAGAAAGAGCAACATCGAGGTGTCTCTGAAGTGACGTCCATTCACTTCAGAGACGACTCAATGTTGTTCAATACCAAACTTGCGAACTCACGTCATGATATTTTGGCTATGGTGCTAATAATACAAACTCAGGAGAAGGACATGAACAGAGCAGGGTAGAAGGGGATAGGAACTCAATTTTGAGTGAGCCAATGGCAAAAGAAACAAAGGTAGCTAGGAACAATTGGCCAGGAGCTACTAGGAGTGAGGGGGAACTGGAACTACCTATGCTACAAGTTATAAACTCCCAAGAGAATTTACAGTAGGCTTTAACACTGAAGGCCTGCTAATACCTGTTGTTCTCCGCACGCTGTTATCCATCTGCTGCGCTAATGTGCAAACAGAATTTCCATCCTGTCTGGAATCACATGATAAACATGGCTACTTTAATTCAACTTCACTATGGACGCACAATCCACTCCATATGTCACATATGTACACTTGCAGTTTAATTTTTGTTTTACAAATGCATTTATGTGTGTGTGTGTATATTCAATGTACAGGAATATATAAGCTTGAATATACTGCATCAATTAGTGCTATATTTGGTGAGTTAGATGGATTACAGACATGGACACTACACTACAGTGTATATGACATATATGATTAGGTACAACAAAGATAATACAGTACCAACACCTCCACGAAGGGCAGGCGTACCAATCACTAATTTCAAAATGCACGAAGGGCAGGTACCACTGCTAGTACTGTATAATACTTATGCAATGTGCTTGTAAATTTTATCCCATACGTATACAGTATGGGATAAAATATTCTCACCAATGTATATTCTCACCACTGTATACATGTGGTGAGAATATACATCAAGTATCTTACATTGTCTCCTTGATCAATCTTTGCTCCTTTGTTTAACAAACACTCAATGCTCGCAACACTGCCACTTCCTGCAGCTCTGTGCAATGGAGTCTGTCTACGCTGTAATAACACAAAACACATTGTTATGTCATCATACTCAAAATACATTATATACCTACAACATACACATCCACTCTAATAGAACAATCACAGCTGTATACAGTGAGGTAGTTTACCACAGAAAAGTTTAGTGAATTAACTACACTACATTTATGTAGTGAATAGTTGGAGGTGTTAAATTTGGTGAAACAAGAACAGTGGGACATCAGCTATCTGACCCTCAGTTCATAATGGTACAGTGTTTAGTAGTTACCTCTAATAGTTTGTAACTTTGAAAATGTTATGTACTATACTTGTCATCCATGTTGTAATCACTTTGTATTTGGTCACTATCATAAAATCTGTTGTACTGAACTCTTTCAAGCTATGAGTTAACCAGTTTAGTATAAATCAGTTTAGCTTGAATACATTATGTGTAGGACTTTATACCGATACCATTTTTACTGATATTTCAAATACGGAATACTTAACTGGGAAGTATCTCCAACCAATACCAAGTACCATAGCTATACTTCATAACTACACACGTTTATTTGTCGATAAGGTATATCATTCATATATTAATTTGTGTACTTCATGGTACTTTTCACCAAAATCGTAATTCGCTATAAGTGTTGATTTCATATGAGAAACTATTATTTAACTAAGATGAAAGTTTAAAATGTGTCCTGTTCCATGATAGATTTTGGATTCTGGAAACCTGAAGTTTCAATTTCTTAATGTTTCAAGTAGTATGTAAAATCCAAAGGGGTTTCCTGAAACTCCTGGAAACCCCCCTCGATACGCCCCTGCAGCAATGGACATGGCTCTGTGCATACCTTCAGACTACTGCTACACACCTTACTGATAAATGGGTGTGGCTTCACGTATGATTACAGACAACGACACACATAATTCTGATAAATGAGCATGGCTCATGAAAGAAGCTGGGCTGCTATAAGACTTCCTACCAACAAATTAGTTTATTTCACACCTCGAATCAGAACCAACAGATACTCATCACAGGTAGCTAGCAATACACATTGCACAAACATTTTTGTGGTTTTTGACAAAACCACAAAATCTGCAACAAAGTTTAGCTCATCGAACTTTCCCCCTATATGATGAGTGAAATTGAATTAATTGATACTGTAGCACAACAGTATCAGGATATACCTACGTTAACAAAACAAGGACAATAATTTCACAGACAGCTAAACATTCACAAATCTGTATGTGGTCCTAGATTATTTGTTGGGGGTAACGTGTTACTTGTATAACATAATTATTACTTTTGTGGTAACCAAGTTATATAATGAAACATGTTATAAAAACCAGTAATATAACTCAAGTTACTTTACTTACAAATGTAACATGTTATCAAAGTAATGAAGTTACTGTAATGAGTCTAATATTAAGTAATTTTACTACAAGTAATCAAGTTACTAATCTCATTAGTAATCCACTGGGTAACATCTAGCCACAACAAAGCAAAAAAGCCACCTTAATGAAGCTTATTCACCAGTTTCTTACAATTATAACCAACATTTACACATTGTCCAACAACACAATCATTTCAAGTGATAAGGTGATAGTTGCACACGTGACAGCTTAAGACTGTTGACACAAAGTAATATAATATGTAATATTATTATAGTTACTTTATTTTATGGGTAATATGTAACTGTAACTAAATAGTTCAGTTGCAAGCAATATGTAATATGTAACGAGTTACTTTTAAAAACCCCAACACTGTTAATCTCATACACTGTACCACAACCTGTCAAACTATTACACATACAAATGTGACCATCTTAGCAAACATCCCACTTGTTCACACAAGCATATGTTTTGAGAAAAACAAAATTTTAAAAAATCATAAAATTATGCCTGTTATAAAGAAAAATATGCCAGTTTTTATTGCGCCATTACTCAGAGAAGGAAGACTCGACTCAACTAAAACTATACACTATCTTATTCAACTGTTCATAGAGTTCAAAAATCTTTGTATCCTTTCTGTAGCCCCAAAGGTGTGCATATCACGTACGTTTGTTTGCAATGCAGGAAACATAAACAAGGTCTTCATCTTTTCTTCAACTAAACCGCCTTCATACCCATATGTGTAAGTGACTACAGGACTATAACACTATACCTTGGCTGATTTGTTAATCATTGAAACATTGTAGACTACCATATGGAGGGAAACTTTGGCGCTGTTAAAATTTGGCAAATTTAGCATGAATTCGCCAAATTTTCCCCATCCAAATATTTTGGTGACGAAGAAAATAGCAAACCAAGCCTCGAATTAATCAATTTTCTACTCGACCAAGGGATAGTGGGCCAGGCATTACGCTAGAGCCAAGCCTGGCTCGACTACCTCACTAGGTAGCTAGTTACTGTACACGTGGTATCCTCAAACTTCACATTGGAAACGGGCGTGACAAGTAGCGAGTCCTACAATATTAAGTACGATATTCACTAACCCAGAGGGTGTAGATCTACTCTCTATATAGTATTACCTTTTAGTTGGTAGCTGACTCCAGGCGCCGCCGCTGAGAGGCGTGGCACTCCAGTTCTCACTTCAGGCAACAGCGATTAGTAAGCTAACCAATTAAATAGGACGTGCACTTTGCTAACAATTCGCCAAATTTTATTTCGCCAACAGTGATATTTTGCTTGATTTGCCAAATTTCCCCCCTCCAAAGTTTCCCTCTGTACAGTAATGCAAACTGAAGTTATGGCTGCGAATGTAAGCGCCTGTAGTTTATCTTCAGTATTGTTGCTGTACAAATTGATTTTGCTGCACTTCCTACTGTCTAGTGTTATAATTCCGAAACTACTCAACACAAAAGGCTGATCCATTGACACTGTAGATAATGCTGAGAAAATCAAAAAATAATCAGAGGTTGCATAAACAAGTTAGGTTTTTGCTGAGATGGTTACAAATGGTGATACAATAATTCCATGCAAAAATATCTCATGACATTTATATACAGAACAAAAATTATTTTACGTGAATGACTGCTCTATTAGAGTATCTTGATCAATTGCAATAGTTTTCTAATATTTGCATATGAAAAACGAATTACAGTAGTATAGGAAAATCGAAGAGCAGAGTACTACGTATATGGGAATAGTAATCAATCTACCACAGTATTATCTAGGGACGACCTAGAGTTAAAATGTGCTATACTTCTAAAGTTGCACATGGACTTGTCATTGTACGATGTTAAGGACACGGAGATTTTTAATTCTGCATAGTAACCTTGTATGATTTCCTGTCACCAAACCAGTATCTTAGGTGTGTATTTTTTTCTTCTCTGTGATAGTGTAATGACACTAACAGCAATTGTGTATGTGTGTATACCCCCCACTTTGAAGTTAGAACATTTCACTGGAGTACACACATCACATCACAACACATGTAATATGTACATGTACATGGTACACCACTCACTATGTTACGTGATTCTGTATCAGCTTTGTTGTCCAACAAATGTTGGACAACACTGAGTTGGCCAAATCCAGCAGCTGTATGTAGTAATGTCTCGTTGTCCTATACAATAGTAGACAATACATGTTATAGTAGATAATGATACTTATACAAGAGATACAATGTTTCATTTTTTATGATATTACTTGTCTAATTTGGAACAGATTGTTTTGCATTGTCTCATGAAGTTAGTGCAGAGGTAAAGAAGTTGGTATGAAGATGAGGTGACCACAGTATATTAACTAGGTCATGATATCGCAAAACTTAACCAACTTAACTATGCATATACGTGTATGATTTAAAGCATTTACATTAACTTACCTAGCCAAAACAGAGTTTGCTAAGCTACTAAACCATCAAAGTTTTAGTATTAGTAGGACTGAAGCTATATAGAATTTACAAAACTCTTAGAGAGAAATTTGGTGCAGTGGAAGATGTACACAACTTACAGTAAGGCCATATCTACATATTTGAAAAGTTGTTGATTTTGACGTATGCACAGCTCCAAGATCCCTTCTTCAAAACACATCATTTTTGCATTATAGCTGCTCACCAGGGTGAGCAGGCCATACACCACATTTGGTCCAGCTATTCCAGAGATTTTAGCGGCCAAAGTTTTAATTTTTTGCTTGGACATGACCAACCTGTTATTCAGCCAATCTGTCAAATCATGTTCATTGTTGATGCATAATAAAATGACAAGCTAAAACAGATATTCATTATCCCTGACCTTCCAACCCATTGTTTAGGTAAAAATTCTAAACAACAACTTCTCAAATTCGTATGGCTTTGCCTTTTAGAAACTCGATTTTATGAAGCACATTGACTGTTCTATTGGAACATTCGAAATTTACTATTGGAGTATTTCAATATTTAATCCAAAACAGCCAAGCTGTGAAAAAGGTGTGGTCTTCCAAAAATAAGCTAGTATGAAAAGATGTGGTATCAAAGGTGACGGCTAAGAAATGGCTGAAATGATATTATACTGTCACTTACTTTGTGACATCACAAATTAATCGACATAATATCATTGCAGCCATTTTTTGGCCGCCACATTTGGTATGACATCTTTTCATACTAGCCTAAATTAGGAAGGCTACACCTCTTTAAACCAGGTGTGTGCCTAGTTTACTGAAATTGTTTTTGTAAAGTGTGTGTGTGTGTGTGTTTGTGTTTGTGTGTGTGTGTGTGTGTGTGTGTGTGTGTGTGTGTGCATGTGCGTGCATGCGTGCGTGCATGTGTGTACCTACAGTGTATCTACCTATGTTTGTCCGTACGCACCCACCTGAGCAAAATCGTTAAATGATAAAAGCAGCTTTTACGTAAGAAGTAAAAGCAAAATGAAGTAAAATTCCGCACAGGTAAAACTTTGTTCTGAGGTGGTTTCTTTTCGGTGGTCTGAAATATGGGTGTGGTAACTCTCCTTAGATTTTGTGAATTACCTTCCCTTCAGATTTTTACAGGCATTTAACAACTGGAAAATGATGGTGCAGGCCTTGTAGGCTACCAGGAATAGACTATCCCTTTGAGTTGAAAGGAGGCATATCCCCTATGTACGTGAATGAAAATGAAGAGTAGCTTTGAGGCTTTGTCAAGAAAATTTGTGGGGATAGTCAACAGTTTAGAAGATACTTCTGTACGTAATATGTTGTTAAAAGTGGTTTGTTTAGCAAGCACTTGCATAGCAATATAATTTAAGAATTACAAAAATTTCATGAATTATGAAATCCGAGAATTACATACTAATACATAACACTAATACTATTATTATATTGCACAACCAAAAACCTATTGGTTAAAATAATAAGTGTAGTACATAGCTGGATATGAGTTAGCTAGCTGCATGGTGCCTGATTTAACATCAACTTGTATTTACATGTAGTTGGATTTGATATGACTTCTTTTTGTATGTTGGTGATGGCTTTTTTTTATTTTCCTACAGGTAACAGAAGGACTAGATTTTAAGAGACATTCGTACTATGTAATTTTTACTTCATAGCTAATAGTTGCTGAACATCACATGTATACAACTGCTCTCGAAACACACTTGGTACATGCTTGTATAATAGGTTTTTACATGATAATTAATCAGATTTCCATTGCACTACTGAAGGTGTGTACCTTGAATTACCTGATATGTGAAAGAAGAGTTTGCATGAGCGGTTCAGCCAGTAGGTGAGACAACAAACTGCAGTGAAGCCAATTGTTGTATTAGAGTACGTATTTTATTTTATAAATATTACTGTAGGATATATTCTAATAGAGAACACATTATTTTCTGAACACTGCAAATACAATGTACATAGAATGGCCTAGAATTTCCATGGATAGATCTATGAAGTGTAGTAAACTAGCTAGAACTTCTATTCATAAGGTAAAAATTAAGTGAGGTGAACAATTGACAGCAGTGGCAGAGTGGTAAAGGGGTTAGGGAACATAGGTGTGGAGATCCCTGGTTCAAACTTTGAACAATTTTTTCAATATACTTCCCACATGTTTTTCTTTTACTTCTCAATGACTATTCTATATTAAGGTATCTCGATCACACTTGTTTCACATGTTTGGGTTTCACTTTATTTCTCCTTAGCTAACACACCCACTAGTACTTTCAAATCATAACAGATCTATACTACGATTGTCAGCCTATCTGCATGTACTGATTTTAAAGTTGTTAAACCAGGCGCGTGCCCATAGGGCGCACGCCTGGTTTACTGAAATTGTTTTTGTAAAAGTGTGTGTGTGTACCTATCTACCTATCTACATATCTACCTATGTTTATCCGTACGCACCCACGTGAGCAAAATCGTTAAATAATGGTAAAAGCAGCTTTTATGTAAGAAGTAATAGCGAAATGAAGTCTGCATTAAACTTCTGCACAGGTGAGCTTTGCTCTGAGGTGGTTTCTTTTCGGCGGACTGAAACACGGGTGTGGCGACTTTCCTCAGACTGCCTTCCCCTTGAGGTTTTCAGGCATTTAACAACTGAAAAACAACGGTGCAGGCCTCGTACACTACCAGGAATAGTCTATCGCTTCAAGCTGAAAGGGGGCATATCCCTTACGTACGCGAACGAAAATGAAGAGCAGCTTTGAGGCTTTGTCGAGAGAATTTGTGGGAAAAAACACGTTAGTCTCACTATAAAACAGTTTAGAAGATACTTCTGTGCGTAATATGTTGGTAAAAGCGGTTTGTTTAACATACGCTTCCTTAGCAGTGCATAGCAACGTAATTGAACGAATTATGAAAATTTCATGAATTACGAAATACAAGAGTTTAACCCTATTGTAAAATAGTAATACATAGTTGGTTAATTCACAGTAGCATATACTGTCTATAGTTAATTCCAGATGAGCTAGCTAGCTGCATGGCGCCTGGTTTTTAGAAGTAGCACAACATCAACTTGTTTTTGTCAGTAGTTTACCCTGCAAGACTGACAAAATAAAGCGCACATGCAATTTTTGAAATTCACTTGTAACTTTGTGCCACTTCTACCAATTTGTTCACAAATTTGGATGATAAATTAATATGCTATAATACAAAAAGAATCCAGTAAGGCTTATGAAAGTTATGGCAGAAAAATAAAAATATGATGAACTCTAAAGGCACATACATGCATCTCAAAAACGGCTGGACTGATTTAGCCCAAACTTGGTATGAAACATGTCTCAACAAAAGGGTGTTTCATAAAAAAGGACTGTTTCTGTTTAACAGATACAAGCGCATGAAAATCATGTTTTCTTGGTTACTATAATCGCGTGCCTAAACACGTTGGCTTTCTTTGGTCACACAACAAACTATTGTGTGCCTTGTTCATGGCTTTCAGTCCCATCCTACAAAATTACATAAGTTCTCATTTTGAGGGTCAGTGGCTTACAGTAGCTCCCTTTGGTCATCTGAGGAGAAGCTACTGCCCCTTAACCTCCCAACCATTCTACTACCTATGATCAAGTGGCAGGACATTGTGTACATAAAAGAGGGAATTTTAAAATGGCATTCAGTAACCAACTACGTACAAACGCAGTTTCTTTCATGGTTTTGTGTTATGAAATGTGACACGCTGAGTGAAAACTGGCCATTTTTGCTAAATTCCATTTTGCAATAAAACAACCTATTGAAATAAATTGCACGTGCTACATAGAAAATTTACCCATGTTTTAATCACATCGATATGCATTGAAACAATAAAACCTATACACCATTAGATTTGCCTATTCATGGGAAGTATGAAAATCTTTGAGTCATGTTTGTACAGCGTAAAGCACATGAATTATGGGCATTTATTTATGATGCTGTAGAAATAAAGCAAGGGTGTTCTGTACAGTTCATGTGCAGCTCCCATGAAATCACCATAACTCACAATGGTTTGGGCAAATATACTGTACTTTCTTACTGGATGTAACACTAGAACACACTTTAGTCCAAACCCAACTACTAATTTTCTGTAGAATGCAAGATAAAAGTTTTCCATTTAAACTAGAACTAGTCTTACAGTTTACACAATAGAGCCTTGATACTTTCATGATACACTATACAAAACAGTACAAACTATTGTGCATTTTTATTTTGTCTTTTAGTTTCTCAATCATCAGATACTCAACTTCCGGTTTGACGCTGCCACCAATCTTTCTTTTCACTTCCATGTTATTTGTCACCTGAATTTGCTATCAAAAAACCACAAGCGCTCTTTTTTAGCAAAAGTACTACAGTAGCTCATCCGAAATTTTCATGCCTTTTTTGGTAAAAAATGACAGACTAGTTCTATTGTAAACATAAGGGTGTAGAATAGCAAGGGGCGTGCCTGTTGCATAATGCACAGGTGCTCAGTAATAAGCCACAGACTAATTAACGACCATAATATTTACATCAATGTGACAGATGACCTGTTTCGCCATGTGACTTGGGAAGCCTTACACAAACTGCACAGAACACCCTTAAAGCATAGTGCTTTTCCTGTATGTTTCTGGACAAAGAAGAAGTTTGTAGTTTGTTTCAGTCATGAGTTATGATAGATTATTAAGTAAGTGCCTGTGCTGTATTGTTGCTGTACAAATCCGTCTAGCGCTATAACTCCAGACTATTCATCACAAAATGTTAGAACTTTGGCTGTCCACTCCTTTGTTACTATAGACAACAGATAAGCAATAAAAATGATATTCATAACATGTTCAAAAACAACCAGTTTTTGCTCAGTGGGTGGGTCACAAATGTTAACAAATGCAATGTAGGCACATGAATGTGAAATTTTCCTATACCTACAAATTAAATTAGTACAATACTAATGACATTGGTGATTTTTACTCTCAATATCCTACTCCAAGATTTGAAATATATAAAGGTGTTCATCAACCATAAAGCTATAATGACTAATAATTCACTGACAGTTACAAAGTTACAACACATAACAACTGATGAAGAATATGGTTCAACATGCTCAAATGTAGTGTCGTCTTGCAAGAGTGCAAGTGGTTAAAAAATGAACTAAATAAAAGGCATGGCACCACCACATTTCATTCGTGAGTAATCATTTCATTTGGTATGAATACTTACAAGTAAAACAGGTGCCACGCTTTTTAATTAGCTCGTTCGCACTACTAACATGAGACGATGTAACATTTGAGCGGTACTGTAATAAAGGTAACCTAATAGTTTCAAGCAGATAACTGGCTGTGAAAACACAGGTAGTGATTTGGTATACCCAATAAATCTTACACAGTATCCCTCAAGTAGTCAGAGGAGAAAGTGTCATATGAGATAACAAGGTAGGATGTACAGTATGTATGGGATGACCCATTACAGGTAGTTGGCAGATAAGCTAATTTCAAATAATACCGTCACCTTTTCTTGTTTTACTACATTTACTGGCTATTGTAAATTATGGTTTACCTGTGTGATGTATTTGTACATAAAGATGCTTTTAAATTGTAATATCTGATATATTGAAAAATGATAATATCCTGACTGTGTGAAGGTAAATACGTAAATGTACTAGTCTGAACTACCAGCTGTCAGACCTGTCTTAGCGGCCATCTTTTTATAAGCCACCTCTCTATAAGTCCACCTCTCTACAAAGGCCAACTTAACTTTTTTAAATTATGTACTAATCCACCAGCCACCTGGTTCCATGTAATATACATATTTTGTACAAGAGCTGAGCATATAGCAACCAGTACGTACATCTGTAAAAAATATACATAATGGTATTAATAAATATATGTAATAGCCACTGATATTACTGTGGATTTTCTGTGCATTAGAACATTGAGTATCGCCTGAGTACACTACATACTCCATCTAATGTATCACGTGATCACAACGTGGCAACCTGGTGGATCATGAATCAAGTTAGTAGCCAGTATTACGACTGCTCTAGGCCTTTTAATGATAACATAATTGCACTTACATTATGGTGTACTAACAATACCAGTATATCACCCAGCACTATTTTGCACCAACCTGTACGATGCAGAAATCTTAGCCACAAATCAGTACTATGGTACACAGTAGTGGTGTGCGATATCACGATTATTGCACACAATATATCACAATACGATATATATCACGATATACAAAATCATCACTCAGCTTGTGTATTTATACTGATGACACTTGTAGCACTGATGTACTAGAAGTACAATACATCATGGTACATGACTAGCATACAACATTGCAAGCTCTTTTCTCAAAAAAGTACAGTGTACAATGACATCTTGGGTACATTTTTCTCTAGTTATAGTTAAAGTCTATACCTAGGCTTATATCGCGATACAAAGATTTTATATCGTATCACGATATAAAAAATTTTATCACAATATACCGATATATATCATATATTGCACATCACTACTACACAGGGTTGTAAGTGGGCCAGTACTGCTGATCTGGTTGACCCACTAACCCAAACAGTAATCCAGATAAGACCTGGATTTGACCTGGTTTAGTTAAAACAGAAGCATGCATCTAGAGCTAGATTTAGATATAGATAGTAACAATCGTAGTTTTTGCCACAGAGTTTTCCACAAGTTTTAAGCTCTGCTGTTTAGCCCTGCATTTATGTCATAGATTATAGCGGTTATTACACTATAGAAAGGATCATCTAAAAGACGACAAGTAAACGAGTAGTCACCAAATAGTTTTTAATCAACAATCAATAAGGCCACATAGGTCTACAGTTTCTACAACAAGTTGTGAATCCCATAAGTGGACATGGTCCCTTGAGGTACAGTACAACTCTAAAATTTACAGATGCTAGAAAATTATCATCACCTATATGTATATTGAATAAAGTATTATTAAACAGTTACTACAATGAACCTAGCTGTGTTGGTGGCAATCTGTATAGCCAATAACTTTACTCTATTGAGAAATTATTGTTGCAATCCAAGTGTTCATTAAGGCCATTAATATTCAGTCCATAGGTTTTGACCAGCTAAAACAGGCTCTAGTGAATCAGTAAATTAGCAAGAAAATTAGGTACACAAAAAAGTTACACTATTACATCATCTTTGATAATACCATCTCATAGTCAGGATGTGTTGAATTGGTGGACAATTAATTGTACAAATATTAGTGAAACACACACGTACAGTAACACAGATAATTCTTTCTTGTTACACATACAGGAGGTACAGTTCAATCTCATTCAACTACACACAACTCACAATGTCTCTTGTATCACGAATGTTGTTGACTTTGTATTTTGTGATATAGTTATTAATGGTGCTGATGTCACCTTTCCTAACAGCACCAAACACCTCGTCCAGTTCTTCCTGTAATACCAGATATGATACAAAGTCACTAATACCAGTTGTATTGTTAGTACTCTACTAGTCCTACTCTATAGTACTATGATCACTGACTCACTGTACTACTATTATACTAGGGGTGATTAGCTACTTATTAAATATTTTACCATCAACATTGATGTAGCGATAAAACTGAAAGAATGACAAGTCCTCGGAACATGTAACCACAGCCAAAGCAGGCATGGCAAGGAAAATACAAATAAAATATACAAACACACAATTACAATAAAACCGATTGGTCCAATTTAAATTATAATCTGAGAATAACTGATGGCAATGACTACTCCTTTATCCAGTAGTCTTTTGCAGTGTGAAAATAGTTATTTATCATAGCAATGATGCTCTCACCAAGATAGCGGCCAAGACAGCCAATTTTCACTGTGTGGTACTCACAGGAAAAGCCTAAATGACTGAGCTCAGCATCTACCTACTGGTATTCTGGTTTTTGTGCTTTATGATTGCATATACAGCAGTAAGGTCAACATGGGAATTAAAACAACCGGTAAACTCCAGCAAAGAAGTAACTTTTAATTCCTCATTGTAAACAACATCTGACTGATATCGACACACTAGTATGGTGAGTGGGATGGTTATGCCTCTACATCTGTAGTATGGCCTATGTGGGGCATGAGTGGGGATAGAGAGCTTGCATACGAACCGTGGGCTTAACAACAGTTGCTAGGTCAGCCATGTTTGAGTGCAAAATGTGTACTACAGCTGTTCTCAATGGTTTAGCAAAGTACAGCTAGGACATGTTCATTAGGTTAGTCACTTGTATAACTAGGATAGTTATAGTCAAAATCCCACACAGCACTATAATTCATGAGAAATCTACTGAAAATTAATATTACGCTTGTATATGTTAAACCTAGTTTTGATATTTGTTTATAACCTTATCCTAACATCTGGCAGTGATACTCATTGTACGTAGCTTGTGGTGGCAAACCATGAATATTCGTCACAATTAGTCCCATTGAAATTTGCCCTCAACTATGGCTGAGTAGCAACAGTTGTCAAGCAAATTTTGTACACACATTTTGTATGCAAGTTCTCTATTTAATAATGATTTGATTGATTTGGTTTATTGACTCCAGCAATCAGCTATAGTCATTCTTCTCACAAGAGTTGACAAGAAAAAATGGCTACACAACAACACACAACTTAAGGCTGTAAAGACATAGAACAATGACGTAACACTTATATCTGTATGTTAGGCCTTAATTAGAATATGGTGTTGTAGGTCACGTGTGTATGATGAATGGTGTGCACGTGTACCGTATGAATCGCTTTGGCTTTCAGTGATCGTGACGAGGATCAAGTCGAACCCATAACAGCTGCCTTCGTACATCCGTACGAAGGCCACTCCAAGAAAATTCCTTGTTTCCAATTTCATTGACCTCAAAAACACATGCGGGCCAGCGGTTCATTACCCATTACTCATTATAGATATTTCCACTAATTTTCGAAATTCATCACTAACTTACAGGTGCGTAAGAATACTGTAACAGTAGAAATGAATTTAAACTGAGAACCTGAACAGTGAAAAACTAGCCACTAAATGAGCTTTCTGAATGCTAAACTAGTTATTGCTATGCAATCACAGGATAAATGAATAAAATGTTCAGTTGACAGCAATAATGAATGACCATGCGGGAAGAGAATCATGCAGGCGGGAAATGGGAAACAATCTCACAAATACAAGAACACAGGCGAATTTGTTCGTAAATCCCCCCTACAATTTAGCCAATTTAGGTACTAGGGATAATGGGGCCGGTTACAAAGTTATAGGGATTTACTACGAATGGTGGGTGATCACATATCATAGTCTCCTCTGTTCAATTTAAAACAAATTAGCGAGCTACAGTATATAGCTAGTCGCTGAGTTCACAGCGCAACCACCCAAATACATTGACAGATATACAAACATGCTTACTTTAGTCAACGACGATGTCGACTCTGTCCCGACACGAGCCGCCATCTTCCGCAATGGGCGTGGCTTGTGTTACCATGACCATATATTTAGTTAATTGGACGGCGCCCGTACATAGACAAGGCCGGCGCCTCCAGACTGATTAAGATTAAATACCTACATATTAAGTGCTACCCCACTTGACTAGGGAACTGTGAGAAGGCTAGCCTGTACATGATACAGTATGATACCACTGTGGATCAGTCAATTAAGAGCCAAATTATGGTTGCATCATCTTGATACCCACAATATTTTATTGAAACATCATTACGTTTTCAGATCTAGACACTCATGTGAAAAACAACTCCTAACCGTTAATGACGATTTTGCTAAGGCTATAAATGACAAAAAACAAGTTGACACCTGCATGCTTGATTTTTCCAAAGCGTTTGACAAGGTACCCCACCAACGACTCCTCCATAAACTTGAGTTCTATGGTATTACTGGTGACACCTTATCGTGGCTTGCAGCTTTCTTATCAGATCGTTCTCAACAAGTAACTATAAATGGTGCATCATCTTCCCCATGCAAGGTCAATTCTGGAGTACCTCAAGGGTCTGTACTTGGCCCAACACTTTTCCTTGTGTACATCAATGACATAGCCAATGGTATACAAAGCCAACTTCATCTATTTGCAGATGACTGTATAATATATAGAACCATAAACACTTCTGAAGACCATACAACATTACAACAAGACTTAAACCAGCTATCCAAGTGGGCTACAACCTGGCAAATGGAATTTAATATATCCAATATCACATCTCCACACTACAAGTAACTACACCTATACAATGTATGAAACTCAACTAAAGTCAGTGAAAGAACATAAATATCTTGGAGTGTGGATCAATGAAAAACTGTCATGGCAAACTCACATCCTGTATACTTGTAATCGAACACTGGGATTCCTAAAAAGAAATCTAGGAACCTGCCCTACTTACTTGAAAGAACAAGCATACAAACAACTAGTGCTTCCACTACTTGAATATTGTGCTCCTATTTGGTACCCTCACCGTCAAACAGACATCAACAAACTAGAGTCAGTTCAACGCAGAGCAGCAAGATTTGTTCTCAACAAACCATGGAATAATGATTTGGACAGTGTAACTGTGATGCTAAATGATTTGAAATGGCCAACACTCCAAAGTCATCGCAAATATCTTAGATCAATCCTACTATTCAAAGTTGCAAATCATCTTCAATTAATACCTGAACAATATTTACCCTCACCTGCAAGACTGACATCAACTAGATCAAATCATCCCTGTAAATTTTACCAAATTCAAACCTCTTGTGATACTTACAAATTCTCCTTCTTCCCCAAAATGATACCCAAATGGAACAGTATCCAAATAAATAACATTAATAATCTATCCCTTGCAGATTTTAAACTTGTATTAACTAATAACTAAATAAATTTTTGTATTAGTGTTTTACCCCTTTAGGGGCTTTGCTATAATTAATAAAATGAAATGAAATGCTCACAACTGAATAACTGAAATTACTTGTGCATAGCTATACAGTCTATCATTCATTGGATCATCTTAATTTACTTTGATTTTGTTTTTGTATCTGTGTGTTATACTCCTTGATGGAGTCCTACACAGTAATAAATAAAAAAATAAAAAAATTACCACCTAGCTGGCACTACACAAAGAGTCTCAGTCAAAGATTGCACACATATAGGCTATCTTAGCACAAAGATATTCTGTTTTAATTGAACGCCGCACTTGTTTCTAATAAATGCCACGTTTGTGACGTCACGTGAATACGCTCTATACAAATTAACTAATACTAGTCACATCCAGCCACTCTTTATTATTCCTAGTACACGTGACCCGCACACGTGATTTTCAAAATTATTTCAATTGAAGAAAAATGTAGTCGGTTGGGCCCGCGCAACATAAGATCAAATAGGTATGGCCTTATTATGGAATAATAGGCTAGATAAAAGAATAAAAAAAGAATAATAGGAGAAAATTTTGGGAAATTCTGGAAAGAATAATAGGTAAAATTTTGAGCATAGCTATTAGGCTCAGGCCTAATAGAAAATCATCTATATGCCCTAGCTTCCCAAATGCTATATTGCTGTTACGCTGTATGGCATAATGCTGGTATATATAAGAGAATACTATATACAGCTTTATAATTACATTGTTGGTAGGCATGAGGCTATTATGCTCCAAAAATTGAGCATTATAACTGCATGGTCAAGAATATTCAAGCAATTTCAATTGATTTTGATTCACAAAGGTATATATCATCAGATCTAAGAGTACCGTAATAGAACTATATTGTTAAAGTTTTAATTAGTTTACTTGCACCAACACAGTAAAATATAGCTAGTCTGAATTATATCTCAGAGTGTTCAAGACTTGAAATTTTTGTTGGAGACGATGCCCTCAGACTCCCAGAATATCTATTGTATATGCTTTAAACTTCACATAGCTCCGCTTCTTTAGCCTGCTCTTGATACTATATCCAGCAGAAGCAATCATATAAGCAGCTTATATAAATTAATTCCTAATATATGCCAAAATTGTCAAAGGATTGTTAAAAGATTGTTTTAGGTAAAAATTGTTACCAGATTCAATCTCAGAATACACAATAAAGTTTCCCTGGGGGAGCATCCTCCCAGACCCTACTAGATTTAAGGGTGCATGCAACAAAATAATTAGAATTTTGTCACAAAATCCGATCCTCTTGTTGCTGCATTAGTTAAGCATTCATAGTGCATGGTATTAGTGACGTACAGTGTTGTGTGTATTATAGTAAGAGTCAATAGTGCAGGTATCTTAATGCTTCACACTAGGGCTGGGCGGTTTCTCGGTATTATAGTAATACCGCGGTATTGCAATGAAACGATATCTGTATCGCGTAGATTTCGGCGAAACGATAATATCACGATATCGATATTATTACGATTTTTAGTGTTTGTGACAGCTTATTAAGCCCTTAAGGTTGTTATATAATGCACCTCAAATAATCACGTGATACTACTGCAAACAAGGACCTAGTACTAGCTAGTCAATTTTTTTGCAAAGATCGAGATACTCTAATAGAACAGTCAGCTAGGATCGAAATACCCTAATAAAGCAGTCAGCTACTCTAATATAGCAGTCATCTTTAATAACCGCGATAAATAGTAATATCGTGATATATTTCTGTACGATATATCGAGAAGCGAAACTCCAATATCGCCCAGCCCTACTTCACACTGACTAGTGTACACCTCAGTCTGTTGAGTGTACCAGAATACAAAAAAGTTCTTTGATTACATCAGGGGTGGAGAACAAAGGGGTGTATGCATATATGTGTGTGTACATGCGCGTACTCCGGGTTCTGTTATTTACCTTATACCTCTCTCCTTGAGACCTGGACAGTCCTCCTGTGGGTTACTAGTCCTGCCACAGGAGGATTTGCCTACACAAGGCTCAATTGCCTGAGTGGTGCACAGGCATCCCAGTGCTAGTTTACTGGGTGACAATAGCTGTGTTTCACATGGCTGCTATATAGGTTTTGCTTTGCTGTTGTGTGTGTGTGTTGGATTACGTATAATATAATTATGACCAGATTTTGGAACTCAAACATATGAACCAGTGGCAGAGAAACTGAGTAGTTGATGTTAGGGGGGCTGACCAGAGTATAGAATCTCTGGCAGCAGGGAGTCTGTGGGGATGTGCCCCCCAGAAGCAGTAGCCATTTTAGTTTTCACAATGTCTCAAAAGTTCACCAAAATTAATTTATAGCAATTTTATATAGGTACAATTTGAAGCATTTTAACTAAAACACTAACTTTCTGTCAAAAGTATTTAAAACAACTGCATAGTTAATGAACATAATTATTATAACATTAACACGAAGCAATATAAAAAGACTCTAGCTACTTGGAATCACTTAGTACAGTGGTCATGTTTATTTATTTATTTATTTATTAATGCTTTACAGCACAGGTGCTGAAGGTCTGTGGGACATCTAGTCCTACAGCCTGCTCAAAGACTTTAGCTACTTAGACTTTAGCTACTTAAGGTGTGTTTGAAAAGTTGGAGAAAGGAGAAAAAATTCATGGCTGGACCTAGGTAGCCTCGAACCTGCAGCCATCCGATTTACGCTCAAACGCTTACAGGAGTCTACCAGGTGGTCAGGATGTTTTCCCCTTGTTATATGCATGTAATTATATCCATAGGAATTCTAGAGAGTAACTCATTATCTCTAGGTACCCCAAGTAGAACCAAAATGGACACTAGTTTATTTATTAATGCTTTACAGCACAAGTGCTGAAGGTCTGTAGAACACCTGGTCCTACAGCCTGCTCAAAGACTTTAATGTATTCAAAAAAATCCAATAAATCCATTTATGAATTTGACAATAAATCTATTTATGAATTTGAGTGGCATTGTGTGCAAAAATGTGTCATTTTGATACAATTCTGAAACTGTCCACACAAATTGCACTCCTTATGACATTTACTTTTTAATATAGTGCCATCACAGATTTGACCTTTGGTGACCTTTACAGTCATCTTTGCATTAAAATTCATCCTTTTTCCTTGGTGAGTTATTTTATACATGGTTTCAAACTAATGGTCTTGCTTATACTTTTTATTTGAAGTCCAATTTAGTTTCAAACTAATAATATTAGCTATCAAATTACAGTATAATTATAAGGTTACTTGCTCATTGGTAATTTACGTAGGCCCCAAGGGTAAACAAATTCAAAGAATTTTGTCACTAATAAAAATGGTCATAACTTGGGGGAGTATAATGAGCTATTCACTTCAAACATGAATGTCACGTTGTTTCTTAGGTCAACATCTTTAATTTGAAACCATGTTTTATCAATTTAAAGTAATGCCTCAGGGAAACAAATACAGAAATGCCTGTCAAAATGGCTGTAAAGGTCACCAAAGGTCAAATCTGAAGTGGCACTATGCCAAAAAAATATCACAAGGAATGTTATTTGTGTATAAAGTTTCATAATTGTATCACAAATGCCCATTTTTTGCACTATGCCGCTCTACTAAAGTAGAATTAAAACTCTTAATACCTTCAAGTACAAGAAAAATTTAACTGCTTTCTTATTTTAACAGTGGCTGGCACACAAAATTCTAATTGTTTCTGCTGTTTCACTATTGCATGATTATAGATACAATACGCTAGTGGCCACTGCAGACTTGTAGGCTCTATACACATAATTATAGAGAAACTGACGACTTACAAAGTTATAATCAGTTCACAATTCTGAATGCATGTGTGAATCAGGTTTGACAAACATATTAGACAAGTCAATATGGTCAGGTGCCAATCCTTGTTCATATCTTTGCCATGCCATCTCTAAGGCTTTTACAAATTTAATTACAAAGTTCTGTGAGTCAAAGAGACCTTTTTGCTTTGCTTTTGCTCCCAAGATGGTAGATCGTAATTTGGAAAGACTGCTTTTGTCTTTGTAGAACTCCACAGCTAGTTGAACATAATGTGTACGATTATTTGCAGACAATTGCTCAACTCCTAAACTGGTGAGGTGACTGTAGGCCACTCGAGATGCCATTGTAGTTCCAGGATGGGTCAAGATGGGCAGTCCTCCTTGTAACATCTCAGCACTAACTGTGTGTGCATTATATGGATGAGTGTCCAGGAAGAGGTGACACACTTGTGGAGCATGAGAGAGTAGCTGTATCAGAGATAGAGTGACTCACATAGAACTATATTAGTATAATAATACCATACCTCCTCTCTGGAAACTTTACTGGTAAACAGAATTCTGTTCTTAATCTCTTTGTTTTTCAGTTCAGTTTCAGCCAAAATGTTATGTTCTGAAAAAGACAACCAAGTCATTACCAATACACACCATGTGTTATAGTGTAAATACCAGCCTCAGGTGGTACTCGAACTAGCCACAATACTGCATCAGGAGCCATACTGAGTATCTCCAGCCATGAGTGGAACGTGGGTCGATCTAGTTTACCCAACTATAGGATGTGAGCATACAGTAAACTGCTTGTATGTATGC
Organism: Dysidea avara; assembly: GCF_963678975.1. NCBI lineage: Eukaryota > Metazoa > Porifera > Demospongiae > Dictyoceratida > Dysideidae > Dysidea > Dysidea avara. Next base: position 34,889,043 of record NC_089278.1, read on the forward strand.
ATAAAATGTCAACTTTGTATAATGATGTTCTTCTCTATGTATTAAATATGCTAATAACTGTTTAACATGTCCCAATAGTGCTAAGGTGGCATAAACTGAGGCAGCTTTTTGGAAAGCCTATAAACATTCATGCATGATCCCTACTATACAGTACTATCTTACTGTATGATAATTGTAATATATGGACAATAATCTGAACTCCTACAGACTCCCTAGTGTGTATGAAAACTTTGCAAGGAATAGCAGCATATAAATGTGTGATATCTGTTATTCTACATACACCAAAAATCTCTAACAAAGCATTTAACTGAAGTCTATCTTTTTTACCTACGAGCCATGTACATAGTAGTTATGTACACTTAACCCTCTAGGTATTATGTAAGTCATGTATATAGTACATTTAAATTCAACAGGTGCAGTTGTGCAAGGCTGATATGATTAGTTCTTACTTGAGACAAACAGCAGAAAATAAATTTTTCTTGTGGAAGACTGTATTTCTGATAGAATTCTATAGTGGAGTACACAGACAATTTTATCAACTAATTTAGTATTAAGTATAATATATGTTTTTGTGTGATTGCTCTATTACAGGGGTTAATATTACTATGGCAGCAGCATAAATTTGTATGGTTTCTAAATTTATCAATACCTGATATAAAGTTTTAGTTATTTTAAGAATAATGGCTATTTTGAATTTAAATGCATAGCTACATCATCCACAACATTTCCTACTCAATAGCAGGCTCAGTGTTTTATGACCCACCCTTGGCAATAACAAGGATGGTACCTGATAAAGTGGTCGGTGGAGGATTGGTAGTTGTATCAGGTGCAATAAAATAAGGAGCAGGTAAGTAGATCAGTTTCTCTGTGAACTGTTGGTCAGCTGTGCTAGGATCACAAGTGATGGGATCACATATGTAATAGTCTATGGCAGCAGATCCTGTGGTACCTAAATATGTAGTCATTTTTAAACATATATGTATACAGCTAGTACATGTGAAAATATACATTGCGTATATGCAAAAAGCTTAAACTCAAGTGCTTAATGATGTGTAACTCTATGTCACAGGAGGAATTCTTCATCTTATTTCTACTATGAAACATGGGTAAGCATATTACCTGGGTAACCAAGATAATGTATTTGAATTGGAGCTGGTTTCTTAGCAAACAGTGCTGGCCTTCCACTACTGCTAAACCCCATCAGATCAATCAAGATATCTATGTTATCTGATAGTACTAGTTCTGCTGTTGCTTCCAGTGAGGTTTGTGAGACATCTCTGAATACATCTACAGCTTGCTCCACCTGTATGTATACACTTTTAAGTAATTAATCTATAATAACTACAAGGTTTCTTACCTTCTTTCTCCATTTATCTGTGTACTTGTTTAGAGAATATGCATAAAATTTCACCACTTTACGGTCTGCTAAGTTAAATAGTTTTAGTAACAGATGGGTAGCCTATATATATAAAAGATTTTAAAATAGTGTGTTTTTACAGATAAACTCACATGCACACTTACACACATACAAGTAGATGCATGTATATGCACATATACACACTACAAATTATGGTAACACACACACACACACACACACACACACACACACACACACACACACACACACACACACACACACACACACACACACACACACACTACAAATTATGGTAACACACACACTACACACATACTCACACACTCACACACACACACACACACACACACACACACACACACACACACACACACACACACACACACACACACACACACACACTACACACACTACACACACACACACTCACACACACACACACACACACACACACACACACACACACACACACACACACAATACACACACACACACTACACACACTACACACACACAACACACCAGGGGCGGATCTAGAAATTTTCAGAGGGGGTTTTAGGTTCTCTGGAATTGTAACTTCAGCCTAGCTGTAAGTTGAAGACCAAAAAAAAAAAAAAGGTCACTATGTAGTTTTGAACGCTGTGAAGGTGATTTCAAAGGCAAAAGTATAAAGTTTTGCCAATAGGAAAGGCCATAATATAAATAACTCTTTGTAATTTTTTATCCCCCACATGAATTGTAGGGGCACGCGCTATTTCAGAGGGGGTTTCTGGAAACCCCAGAAACCCCCCTAAAACTGCCCCTGCACACACAACACACACACAACACACGCACACACAGGCTTGATACAAACACACATTAAGTACTTACAGGATGATTGTTGAAGTTATAACTCACAAAACCAACATGTATCTGCTCATTCCTTTGCCTTTGTATTGTGTTGTGTTTCATCTGTTTAATAGGACCAGCTTCACTTGCTGTATATATTGTAGAAACAGCTTTATGCTATATACAAATACCATCATTAATACTATAATTCTTTATACATTGCATGGCCAACAACATACCATATTTATATCAAAGGGAAAATGTAGCAGATGTCCAGGAGAGTGACATGGTCGTTTTGTGTGTTGTATCATGTATTCAATATTGTCAACTTGTTCTTGCAGGATTTTGTGAAGTATTGAAATTTCTTCTTCGTAATTACTCCAATTACAAATCATTCTGTGAACATTTATCAGTTTACACCTGGATGTAATATAAAATAAAATATTATGATGATAAAGTAGAAAGAACAGAGGAACAGTTTAATAGAAGAACATGCAGTAATAGAACTGTTCCAAGCAGTATAGATTACCATACAAATTGATATTACAAATTCAAAGACCAAACAATTGCTTTACCAGTGGCATTCATACAGTAACATGTACCTGTAGATCGTCTCTAATGAAACAGCTGTATACTACATAACAAGCTCTATCCTAGCTAGCATCTACAGTACACACCTTGCCTGAAAATCATTGGGATTGAGGTCTATAGTACGCTGCAGTGCAGTTGTAGCATTATTATAGTGCTTTAGTGAAATTTCTGCTGCAGCATAATTCAAGAATGCCTGCCATATATGAAACAATATTATACAACAAACTTCATTACTAGTAGAGCAGCTAATCATTCACTTTTTGATAAAAGCACTTGGTACAGTATTTAATTGATTCATACTACTCATATTAGATATGGTGCCATTAAAATTACCTATCATATCACACTCAAACAACCTGACAAATAAAACCAACAGAAAATGTATATGGAAGCCATAAAGTACTAAATAGCAAATATACTGAGACTTTGCATCTGCATAGACAAGTAAGGTATGGTCATATCCAAAAGCTGATCAAGGGAGGTGTCCATACAGGTGATTAGCTTGCCATGTTAGGAAGTATGGAGGGTAATGGTATATGAAGCTATAGACATACAATATACTATTTCTATTGGATAGTGCCTGTACTTTTTACACTGAAATATTGGCTCCATTAGAAGTGTTTAAAAACAGTTTATTTTACCACATTTTGAAAGATTTTCTGCGTAAACTTGAAATACGTTCATGTTATTTATATGAAAACAAAGATTTGGGATGCATTTGTATGGCTTTCTGACCAGCTAGAAATGGGCTTATAATCTAGTTTTAAAGTTTCCAGACATACCTTTTTGACATGGCACCATATATTATCTCAAATGATTTAATATACCTTACTCAACTCCCACAGAAAATTTGGTACTTTCATTTTACAAAATGAACAATTTCATCAAAATTTGTTCCTTAGCCGCTCTACTATACACCATATACAGCCCCTCAAGAACATTAAATATGGTCCTATGTACATGCACATACATGTATCATATGTGTACACAGTGAAACCTGTGTATTAAGGACACCTTGGGACCAATCAAAGTGCATGTCCTGATTATCTTATTCTCCAGGTCATTTATGTCCTTTGGGACAATTACCAAGTGTCCAGATTACAGAGGTGTCCTCATTTTCAAGTGTCCTGATTAACAGGTTCCGCTGTATATATACATACACACAAAGATTTTGCCACAATTTCATTGTCAGCTACACAACATAAAAATATGACACCTCTGGTAAAGATGGATCTAAAATTGTTGCTCTTCTACCAAGTTCTGATGCTTTCTCATGATCCCCAAGGGTACTCAGGATCACAGCAGAGTTCACCAGTGCTGATGTGTTGTTCTCGTTCATGTCTAATGCTTTACTGTACTCCTTCAAACTATCAGTCATTTCCTTCAGTTCATACAAGCTACTAGCAATGTAGAGCTGAGCCTCAATATCATCTGGATGATGTTTGCTCCATATTCTTGACTCCTTGATACACTCCCTGTATTTCTTCTGGTAGTAGAAATTTGTGGCTGATGATCTTAATAGCAGTACTGAAGTGTGTTCATATTTTTTGGCTCTTCTCAGGATTTTATCTGCTACCTTGTACTGTCCATCTGATGTAAGTACATTGGCTACAACATAACAGAATACAATTCAGAAATACAATCTATTTACAGTTTTATATACATTGCAGGAAAAAGAGTAAACACATCCCTTTTCATCATTAAACAAGCTGTTTAACAACAATTATGGTAGTCAAACCTGCTATACTGCTGTCAATACATACCAAGATTGATTAGAGTGTGAATGTTTTCCTTCTGCTGTACAGCAAGCTTCAGACATTCGATGGCGTCTTTAACTTTACCTTGAGAATACAATGAACTACCTGCAGATCTGAAGAAATATGAACTCTATATAAGACAGTGGGCTAAATACATCTTTTGGGACAAAATTCCCTAAATATTACTGGAGCAAAGTAAATCATTTTTCTGCAGCTGAAAATATGATTGCTAGTAAACATAATACCATAACTTAACAGACCAATATACTCTAATAGAGCAGCCATGTTACACTTTGATTATTATAGGTAAGTGGTCTATTTTCTCAGGCTTTATGCCAGCAGTATTAGAGAGGAGTATTTCTTCAAAATAATTTTCAGTAACAATGCAAGTAAATAAATTATAACTGAAGATTATCCAATTATTATTCCTATACTGATTGTTATTCTGGCATAATGTCTACATGTTGCAATCTTCTTAACCCAGGGGTGTAGCTACAAACTTTAAATAGGTGAGACAGACCACTCAGCATACGTAGCATGTTCAGGCTGAGGGGGGCAAGACTAGTAACCCACTGGCCACAGGTGAAAGTGTGGGGCACTTGAAGTCCCACCTGGACCTTCATCTGTAACATCAATGGGTGAGCCTATTATATATAAATTATGTGCAAAAATACATATCAGTGTAATCACACTATATAGTTGATCTAACTAGCATGTAAATTGTTATGAACTTTGTTAATGCAAGCTTTCAATGCACCTAAAGTGATCTAGAAACGTCCAGTGCTCCTCAAACTAATCTCAGTTTAATCACCAATATTTGGTGAGGTAGCTTCCTCACCTGCTTACATTGTAGCTACACCCACATTAGCCATCATGTATTTATAGTACACTTCAACTCATTAGTGAGTCTAGTGACCACTCTAAATTTTCTTCCAATAGGAATATATGTAGCTATGCTTACATGGACATTCAAGGGATCGCATATTTAGGGGTACCTGTAATGTTAGCCAGGCCAAAAAAATTTAAAGTCTCAAATATTAAATTGTACTAAACCATGTGGTCACAAGTTAGAAGTATGTATGTCCTTACCTCCTGCATCATGGCTATATGTACAGGGCAGATATTTAGTGTCCAGTCATTGTAGCTAGACATAGCAAGACAAATACTTCATGCATCAATCAGTCAAGGTGATCCTGAATAGTGAAGTGACTAAACTGACATGGGTCATGTCCAAAGTTGCATGGATACATTGATGAGAATTCCTTTTCATCAGTAGTACTAGATGATATAAAATACCTCAGGACATTTGGCCTAAATCATTTGGGTCCAGTAGAAGCAGCTACTGCTAATTTTATGTGTCTGTGAACAGGACCACTACATATATAGTACTGGGACCAAATTGTTGATTTGTGTCAATTCATAACATGCATCATTGAAGCTAACTTTTCACCATGCATGAATGGATAGTCACATCAATATACACTTTTGTGTCACAGTCTCATGGCATTTAGTTGTTTAGGCTACTTTTTATGGGTGGACTTATAGAGACCTGTAGTCACTAGGAATACTTTGGGACTTTGAAATGCTACTGCATGTTCTATGTAGAAACATGAACATTCTTGGATACTCCAGACAGCCATTTTTATTCGAGTATATCAGAAGGCTAGAGCCTTATAGTAAAACTACAGACTTCATGACCTGTATGCTTAGCTATTTTTTGATGATATATAGTGTCTATCTTCCCACCACCCAAAGGTGTGCTTGCAATACAGATACAGTTATGAAAAAAGTTGCTTAAAGGCCAGTACTGAGACCTAGTTATATGGACTAAAGCATGCTGTAGCATTATAGTTAGCTAGTGGTGAAAATTCTAACTTGTAGCTTTTATTGAAAAGCTTTACATTCATGCAAGCTGGACATACACATCAATAGAACAATTTGGTGACACATATGCATGTGTAACCATCAAAGCCTTCAGAGTAGACATCACTACCTGGATTCAGTTCACCTGATGCTGCAACATAGTCATGGTAAAGTCACAGCTGGTAATGCTGTATGCATACACATCCATGCAGCCAGGTTCACCGTTGCTTCTTGAGTGCATGCATAGATGCAATCACCGGGCCGGCGGAGATGGTCAGGCCTGAGCCGGACCAATAATCTGGAGATGGACCAACTAGCTGACTAACTTGAACAATATTACTTCCACGTAACCACGTACTATTTATATCTACACCTACAGATGTTGTTGAAATGTATGGCATGAGTAGTTACCTGTAGTTTCTCAGACTAAAGCACAAAACTACATGTAGAGTACTTACAATTAGCTTACAACACAGTATGGCGTTCACAATGATTGTGGGATCAATGTATCAAGTGTGCTGAGTCTGCTGACAGTTGCATCTATAAACCAGCACCCTTATTACAATTCAACCTTCATGAAATAATCACCAGCATTTTCTTGGCTTTTTTTTTACCAAGTGAAGGGCTAGCATCTCGGCTGGCATTGACAACCTAGATGCGGCCTTATTCTGTGGAAGGAAGCTGTACACCCACACATCACCTAGCAGCCACCTGAATGAGATTTTGAACAGAAATTACTCCTCTTCGACTATCCACTCATCCAGTCAAGATATATAGTCACACTGAGCAAACTCTCTTACTCCACTTTGCGCCATTTTCAAATAGTGATTGATCTCATGACTGTTCACCAGTAGCTATATTTACATGATGATCCACTCACTTCATCACAGACCGTATAGTATACTGCTTCATTGTAGCTGTGCAGTGAAATGTATACTGGTAGTTACCTAATTAATCAAGGGCTATTCTAAGGGGCTTCTTGTGAAATTTGAAAAATCTTGGGGGAAACGTTATAAGCCATTGTTGGTTATACTTGCTTTTAGCATCAATCTTAAGGCATTTTCAAGCCTTTAAATTACAAAAAAAAATCCTGCGGTTTCACCCCCCACCGGCTTGAACAGACTTCTAATTTATAGCTTCTACAGCCATATATGTAGCTACCAAGTTTCATGCTGTGCCCCCTGTATGTCAGATCTACAATTACTTACCTATATAGTATAGAAACATTACTCTCTGAAGAACAACAAGTAATGAGGAAAATTGTGGAATTTTTTCTCCTGTAAATTGCATAGTAAGAGTGGCACAATGGTTGCCCATCCTTTAGGTGGAAGGTTCGTGGTTTCATAGTGTTGAATTAGTAAAGATGGTGTTCTTCTGGTGAGTTTCTTTGTGTTCAGAGCAGAAAGACATTTGGTTACGCTCCAACTTAAGTTCTTTCCATAGAAAACATATGGGAGAAGAATATCGTTGTTCGCCACATGGAGAAGTGGTTTAGCTCATGGGTTGAATGATTTTTGCTCATTGCAAAGGATAATGTCTATGATAGTCAGTGTTGGGACAGTTACATTTAAAAAGTAACTAGATACATATTACACATTACTTGCAACTGAACTATTTAGTTACAGTTACATATTACCCATAAAATAAAATAACTATAATAATATTACATATTATATTGTGTCCACAGCCTTAAGCTGTCACATGTGAAACTACCACCTTATCACGTGACATCATTGCGTTGTTGGACAACGTGCAAATCTTGGTTATAAGTAAGAAGCTGGTGAATAAGCTTCATTCAGTAGGTTTCATTACTTCGTTGTGGCTAGGCGTTACTCAGTGGATCACTAACAAGATTAGTAACTTTGTTACGTAGTAATAATATTATGTAACATTAGATTCGTTACAGTAACTATTTTACTTAGGTAATGCGTTACATTTGTAAGTAATATAACTTGAGTTATATTACCTGTTTTTATAGCTTTATTTCGTTATATTACTTAGTTACCACAAAAGTAATAATATTATGTAACACGTTACTCCCAACACTGATGATAGTTTATCGGCAATGCCACACACTTCACAATACAAAGTGACGTAATTCCTCATACATCACTTGTTTTTTTTTTGTGTCAATGGTGCTCAATAGAGGTGTCTGGAGAACCACCTACTTGTTGAGAGAGAACCATCAATGATGATGAAAATTATGCATACAATTACTGAAAGTGTGGTGTGTCCTCGGGCACACACGACCACAACATGGAAGACCATAAGGTGGGCGTCACAAGGAGTGAATTACAACAAACACACAAAACAACAACAAACAAACAAACAAAATAAATAGTTCTATGTTTCTACCGACCACTCAGCACAGTTTCTCGCAAGAAAAATTCTTCTAGACGCAGTAATAGATAGTACAGCAGTTTCATAAAGTAATTTTCTACATCAGAGACCATGAGAAATTTATTTAATGATTACCAGCTATTACAAAAACAAATGTGGCAAACCTGTATCATTTTTCAAGGTGCTGTAGCTAAAAGTCGAGTTTTTTCTACTTTTATAATTCATGCATACTAGGGCTGGGGGATAGTGTGTGCATATCGGAATATCGGGATAGTATCACTATCGGTATCGCCTATATCGCTTGAAAATTTACTATCGGACAGTAATTAACAAGTAAAATACGGAGAAATATCTGCACTAAAAAATACTTTAAAATAAAAACTTTTTGGAACAAGAATCAGTCTAAAAGGCTGTTTAATATCTTATGCAAAATACATGCATGGGTACATCCAAGGGGGTATCACATAGGTACGCGCTGTAGGTAGATCTGCGACCGCGGTCAAAGTCTTGACCGGCCGAAATTTCGCTTTGACTTGTGACTAAGAGCCTTTTTTGACCTTTGACCGGTGACTTAGCAACGATAGTTCAGCACATTTTGATTGTGGGTTGGAAACTTTGACCCTTGAATTGGCACGATTTTGGTGGCCTTGACCTTTGACTTATACTTTGACCGCGGTCGCAGATATACCTACAGTGAGTTTGTGTGTCACCCCCTTGACATCCCTCCTTACAACTCTCTTTGAAGACAACTAATAGGAAATAGGTGAATTATCACTATCGTTTTACTATCGTCTGACGTTGCTCAAAATCAAGCTCTTCGTTTTATCGTCAAAAGTGACTACAGTCTTCGTTATGACGGAGTATGTCGCACCCGTTCAAGCGAGATAGACAACCTGACATCTCCCCACCAGCCAAGGAGGGCAAAACAATTCACTACGCGTGTGTTTCGTGCAGCGAGAACGTTGAAAATGACTGTATCAGTTGTGACTGGTGTGGACAGTGGGAGCACAGTAAATGTGCTGGCTTAACTGAAGATGAGCTGAAGGTACTTTTTAACATAAACTCGCGTGTCAGGTTTTTCTGTAAACTTTGTCAGCCAAAAGTTGAAGTAGCATTTAAATTTTTTGATGACATTCAGGAAAAACAGAACTCAATAGCTGCAAAGATGAATGTTATAGAAGAGAAGTTGACTAAATCTGTAGCTGACCTTAATTCACGATTTGAACAGTTTAACAAACAACTCACAGCTGCTGCCACCCAGCCAACAGCCTTGCAAAGCAAGGGAACACAAATGTCAACAGTAACCCCACAGAATTCAAGTGGTACATACAATCAGCCTGCACCTGTTAGCAAATTTACTGTGTCAAATAATTTTACAGATCGTAAATTCAATGTTGTGGTGTATGGTATCAAAGAAAGTCCTACTGGCACCCCGAGAAGTAGTCGTACCAAGTCAGACATTGATTCCTGTGTTAACATCCTGAACAAAGCTAATGGTGACATTAGTGATCTTTCTATTAGGGACTGCTTGCGTCTGGGAAAGTTTAATTCATCTAGAACCAAACCAAGACCTCTACTAGTGAAACTATCTCGTGCTTTTGATGTAGCCACTGTCTTATCCAATAGATCTAAAATCCCTGAAGGCATACAAAGAGGAAAAACTAAGAGAGCAAGTATTACTAAAGGAGCGTTGGAGCTTGATTTGTTCCGGAACTGACAAAAAACATATTAAAATTCGTCGTACCAAACTCTATGTTAAAGGCCAAATTTATGGTGAAGTCATTAATTCAACTTTCATACCTAATCCCAGAACTGAATCGTTGAATTCTTCCAGCGACAATTCTACTATGGAAGTTGGAAATGGATCCACATCCAACAATGATACACCTACATATTATATCCAACCATTTACTAACAAATATCGGATGTACAGACCCTAAATGTCAAACAGTGTCAAGAATATAAACTCTTTTTCCTTCACTGTAAATTTATGGCACTTGGCTAATGTTTTGTAATTATGATTAATATCTGTGCGTTACAATCTTTTGTAGATTTCTGCACAGTACTTATATAAAAAATATAATAGTCTATCGTGAACAGTGTCTTGATATCGTTTGGACAGTGAAAATTTCACTATCGCTCAGCCCTAATGCATACCTACTACCCTTTAAAAACAAAACAAACAAACAAAAATGTGCAATAAGGTAGCTACGCTAGGTGATTTATATCTAGCTAGCTAGCAGCGAAATATCACTAAATTACATTTCTGAGTAAATTTTCAAAAAATTTCCGCCAACTCTACAGCAAGTATAGATGACTCACGTGAACTTGTTATTAATGGCTGTTGGGCACGCTGTAGTGCGGGAACTCTTTTTGCTGCCTGCTTGTGACTTCCCAGCCATCACCAGCACCAATATAATAGTAAAAAGTTTATTCATTACCTTCTCCTGAAACACTGGTCCTTAATTAACACAAGTATATTTCGGGGGCGTGTCCGCTATAAAACAGCTGAACAAGCGCGCACTATATAGAAGCACACAAAACGTGAGCATAGTGTGTGTTTTGAGTATCGATAAATCTATAAGTTGTGATGGACAAGGCGTACAGCGAGGCTTTAGATAAATCCCTCACATCATTGGTGAACACTCTACCGTCTATCCTGGACATGGTGTTAGTACGAATGAACACCGACTTTCACCCATATCAGCAAGAGGTGATCAGAGCGGAGAAAACTAGTGTAATGAAAGTTGTCAAATTCGTTGGAACTCTGAAATCAATGCCCGACGATGTTTTTATGAAATTCCTAGCCGTCATGGATGCTTTGAAGTACGGACACGTGGCAGATGAGATCCGGAGCTCAGCTGGCATCCCAATTCCTCCTAGAAGTGAGTGGTATACAGACTAAGAATACATTTTTCGTTCTATTGTTTGGATGTGTATATAAAACTGTGGTATGTGAGTTGAATTGTCAACATGGGTTAGTTTTGCATGGTCAGACCACTTTTTTTCTCCTAGGGTAGGAGAAAAAGATGGTCTGGTGTGTTCGGATCCCACACTTGTCTTGACACTATCCGGATTATTGGGTAGTGCTAACCAAAGAAACATGATGCTTTTTTAAAACAAAATAGTAATCTGAATCACAAACGCACATTTACAAACCAATCAATGTCTAAAGTAGGGCTGGGAGATATAACACTTCTTATTGTTTTACTGTGATTTTTAATATCGTGCACTACTCCAGCTTGTTTCAGTACTTTTGGGTGCCAATTTTTTATAGGCCACACCCATCATACTGTATGATACATTAAAAACAATCAAGGCATAGCAAACGTGCATGATTTGGCGGCATGCACTTATAGTGATCAAGCATGGCTACTGTACCATGCTCCAGCTGCACTTATATCAATACACTGTAATAAAGCAGACTTCCTCATGGATTGGCAACTATAGCTGTATGCAATGTAACCTTATGCAGAACTTTTTAAATCTCAGGGGCATAGCTATCCATCGTAAATTACATTCTCAGGCATCCCCTGTTTATTCTGACCATGCGATGTAACTGCCATAATGCACCAGTATTGTACCATACTTTAATAGAACCGTCACACGTGTACATCATAGCTTTATGCTATAGCAACACTAGCATATTTAAAACAAGTGCAAATTAGTAATTTAAAAATGAGTAGAGTTCCAGCAACAAAAACTAGTGAAACAAGAAATATGAGTGATTGTAGCTATTGCAACATACCTATGTGCTACACTGGTATGTTACTGTCAATCCGTTCAATAATGTAGGTATTTTGTTGTAATGTCTACTGTCATTCGTATCTGTTGTTTCACTACTTTTTATCTATATATGGTAATAGAGAAAGCATTGGGACATATAGGAAAGCATGTATGGTAGTAGCTGTGGTTGACGGAAAGGCATGTCTTGGGCCAAGGTGACATTGAAGAAATTAAGCCTGTAGCTATAACCATAGTAAATTGGCTAAAGGTAGGCAGGCAGTCAATTGTGAGAAGGGTCTGAAGGCATTATTGACCTTGATTATGCATAACCAATACTAACAAGGCGGCATCAAGGAAAAGCGAGGCTGGATTTTGGATGATATTTTTGGGCAGGAGAGCCCAAACCTCCATGGTCTCTACTATACGGTATTACTGTATTGCATGTATGATAGTCATAGTTCTATATAATTATACTAGTACCAAAAAAACTTTGGAATTTTCCACTACAGTACGGACCATAGCACATCGATACAAAGTACTGAAACAAGCTGGGGTAATGCACGATATTAAATCACAGTAAAACAATAAGAAGTGTTATATCCCTACTGTGCTCAGATACCATAATGGAAATGCACAGTAGGGACATAACACTTCTTATTGTTTTACTGTGATTTAATATTGTGCACTACTCCAGCTCATTTCAGTACTTTTTATTGATGTGCTATGGTCCCCACTCTAGTTGAAAATTCCACATTTTCTTGTGTACTTGTTTGTAAATAATTATTATAACTGGTGAATCCACGCATACTGCATCTGAAATGGTGCAGCGCGCCCCAGCTAAATCAATTATCATCTGAAAAGTGAAGTATCCATTACGCTTTGTTGTCAGCTATGTTCAACCCATTACACAGTATTACGAATCAAGAACTGTTCGAAAAGCCACTCTGCAATCTACACATACCAAAAGAAAGAAATGGTGCTGCGCACCCCAGTTATATCAATTATTGTCTGAAAAGTGAAGTATCCATTATGCTTCATTGTCAGCTATATTCAACCTGTGTGTAACAGCAGTACGAATCAAGAACTGTTCAAAAAACACCTCTGTAATCAAAGTAGCCACTAAGAAAAATACAGACGATTTCCATTACGAAGGGAAGCCATCATGTGCTACCGCCAAATTGACACTTTTTGCTGCCAGCAAAGATGAATGGAACACAAAGTAGGACACTGGTAAGTCCATGAAGAATGCATTGTATGAACTGCGGCATGTCAAAAGGCACCTCTTGGGCCGAAGCAACGTCGAACAGTGAAAAAATCAAGCCAATAGCCTTATCCGTTATTAAGTTACGCTTGTCTGAAGGCATCCGTCAGTTACTTACTCAGTCAGTCAGTAGAAAATTCCGTTAAATACATATATTTTTAAAATTCCGTAGCAACTTGTTGAAAGCATTTCGGGTCAATCAGAAAGCTTGTTTGGGCTTAGTTTTACCTAACCAATACTGCCTCATTGTCGTTTGGAAAATTGAGGCTGGTTTTTGGGTGATGTTATTTCATGGGCCATGCCTACTCCTTTGTGGTCCCTACTATACAGTACTATCGTACTGTATGATAACTGTCACTTTGATGGCATGGTCATAGTGATAGCATGATGGCGGGTTTGTGTTGTATGAAAACGTACTTGTCAGCTGTCAGCAACTCATGTCAGTTACATGACTAAACAGAATACCACAAAAGTCAGAACCTGGCAAACCCTGATGTCAGGTTGGAATATAATCCACTGTGCTACTACTGCAGCAAGCTACACGTTTTCCTTACTTAAAAAAGAACAAAGAAGAAACCTCTAAGAAGGAACCTACACACAGTGTTGATGAAACCAAACCTGAACACTAATTGTGGTCTGCCTTGTTTAACATAATGATACGACTTTCACTGTTTGTATGAAGGAGAGTACTAGAGTTGGGCGTACTCCAACCACAGCTCACACAGGTAATTACCTCTATAGTGACAGTTGAGTATGATGGATGACTGTTGGAAAACAATCCAGGACTGGAAGAATAGTAACTACACTTACGAGCACCTGTAGCAACTAAGATAATCTGGATACATTAGTAAAGACATTACTTCCTTATCACAATGTGACAAAACAGGAAACTGATTACCATTTCATTGTATGGGGAATGTACTGACAGAACAACAGGAATATGAGCTCACTGTGTCTGCTTAGAAATTTTCAACAAGTAGTCAGCAACTCTCTTTGTTAAGCTAAACCACATCCTATTGATCACTTGCTACTTATCTCAGATTATTATGTTTTGTGAGCCAGTTTTTTATTTTTTTACGTGTGTGCTAACTTGGGAGTACGAAAACCACCTGGTAACTTTTGACACTGCCAAAATTCTAGGAGAGCCAATCAGCATATGATGATACAACGCCACTTGGAATATAACTGTTGCTCTATTGGACGTACAATGTATGATAGTTCTGCTGCACAAGAAATTATGATGCACTAGCAAACAAAATACTGCTGCCCTAAGTTACCAGGTGTTTTTATGCTCACACTCATTAGAATGTCTGGTTCACAAGACTACTATTCTGTTATCACAAGCATTACTTGCCTTCAATTGTTATTCTTTTGTCCTCACCACCTGATCGACCCTGTTAGGACTGGTACCTGTGCCCATTACACTCAATACTGGTCACAGTGTGTTGCTTACAAACTACAGAATTTTAGCTTACTAAAGTTTTCCTTCCAGGTA